>NC_056747.1:947470607-947690607 GCF_019279795.1 Protopterus annectens
CAGGGCCTCACAATTACAAATACTTTTCACTTTAGTATGTAGACACATTATGGGTTTCTTTGTGGATAGTTTACATTCCAGTAGAAATATCTTAAGTGATGTCATTAGCATACTGAAATGGTTGCAAGAGTTTGTATTTGAATGATACCACTAGCTGTTTAAAATTTATGGAGCTGTATTCCTCCCATTACTGAATCATCATCATCTTCTTTCGGCTGTTCCTATTAGGGGTCGCCACAGCGGATCACCTGTTTCCATTTTTTCCTGTCCTCTGCATCTTGCTCTGTCACACCAACCACCTGCATGTCTTCTCTCACCACATCCATAAACCTTATCTTAGGCCTTCCTCTTTTCCTGTTACCTGGTAGCTTCATCCTTAGCATCATTTTCCCAATATACTCAACATCACTCCTCAGCACATGTCCAAACCAATGTAATCTTGCCTCTCTGGCTTTGTCTCCAAACCTTCCAACCTGGGCTGACCCTCTAATATACTTATTCCTAATCCTGTCCACCCTCATCACATCCAGTGCAAATCTTAACATCTTCAGCTCTGCCACATCAAGCTCTGATTCCTGCCTTTTTGTCAATGCCACTGTCATCAACCCATATCACATAGCTGGTCTCACTACCCTCTTGTAAACCTTCCCTTTCACTCTTACAGGTACTCGACTGTCACAAATCACTCCTGACACTCTTCTCCACCCACTCCATCCTGCCTGTACTCTCTTCTTCACCTCTCTTCCACACTCACCGTTACTCTGAACTATTGACCCCAAGTATTTAAACTCATCCACCTTCACCACCTCTACTCCTTGCATCCTCACCATTCCTCTATCCTCCCCCTCATTCACACACATATATTCTGTCTTAGTCCTGCTGGCCTTCATTCCTCTTCTCTCTAGAGCATATCTCCATCTCTCCAGGGTCTCCTCTACCTGTTCCCTACTCTCACTACAGATCACAATGTCATCTGCAAACATCATAGTCCATGGGGACTCCTGTCTGATCTTGTCTGTCAACCTGTCCATCACCATTGCAAATAAGAAAGGGCTCAGAGCTGATCCTTGATGTAACCCCACCTCCACCTTAAACGCGTCCGTCTCTCCCAACGCAGACCTCACCACTGTCACACTACCCTCATACATATCCTATTCCACTCTTACATACTTCTCTGACACTCCTGACTTCTTCATACAGTACCACAACTCCTCTCTAGGCACCCTGTCATATGCTTTCTCTAAGTCTACAAAAACACAATGCAACTCCTTCTGACATTCTCTGTACTTCTCTATCAACACTCTCAGAGCAAACATTGCATCTGTAGTGCTCTTTCCCAGCATGAAACCATACTGCTGATCACTAATCATCACGTCCCTTCTTAACCTAGCTTCCACTACTCTTTCCCATAACTTCATGCTGTGACTGATCAGTTTTATCTCTCTGTAGTTACTACAGCTCTGCACATCACCCTTATTCTTAAAAATCAGTACCAAAACACTTTTTCTCCATTCCTCAGGCATCCTCTCACTTTCCAAGATTTCATTAAACAATCTGGTTAAAAACTGCACTGCCATTTCCCCTAAACACCTCCATGCTTCCACAGGTATAAATTCCCTAAAATGCAAAAACGCATTAAAAAAAGGAAAAGAAAAAATGAAAGCAATGAATTATCAAAATAGTGAACTTTTCCAACAGGCAAAGAATACAAAGCAATACAACTGCAAATCTCAAACATATTGCACACAGGTTAAAAACACTGAAACAATATTTTTGCTTGAACAACGACCAAAGAAAAATCAGTGAGTAACAGCTCTACTTTCTTAAAAGAATTTAATAAGCACAATCCAACTTCTCTAGCGCCTCGTCCACAGCCTTTACAGAAGCCGTTGTTCAGTTATTTGTTTCTTATTTGTTTCTTCAGTAGTTTTGTAATATTTTTGCTTGTTTTGCTTGCTTGTTTTGCTTGGAGCTTTCACTCCCTGTGTTCCCATGCCCCTGCTCACTAAATGGACTTTAATGCACCCATTTAGTAAGAAATGTACCATATTTACTACAAAACCAGAAAACATGTCATCCTCAAATTTGGTGTATTACCACATCAGTTCCAGCAATGACAATATACCAAATGTACCTTGAGCTACACTCTTCAAATCATAAGCCAAAGAACATAGAAAAAAAAAAAAACACCATAACCTACCACAGAACATCTACACTTTAAAATGCACACCTGGAAGCTTAACATCGTGGAATTGCTTTTCATCATTCACAATTCCAACCTCATAAAAAAAAAAGACAGGTAGCCAAGTTTTACTTTAAAATTTGGTGTTTCATTCTTGACCATTGCAATGGTTTTACAATGTTAAAGATACTGGGATCATTTGTATATGGTAACACTTCCACTTATAGAAAGGTTCTGGCATACAAGTGAAGCATAGAAAAGATCAAAGTGTGTGCAAGACTTAAAGGTTATTCTGGCCAAATCTGCAGGCTACATTGTTTTAATGAAGCTGTCAAATACATCTTACTACAGGGTCTGCTTTCTTCTTGATGCACTGAATTTAACATTTAAGCTGTATTTTCTCACAGGAGACCAACTTAAGTATAGGATATAACTCTGGTTTTCATAATAGCAACTCTTTTTCCTCATTCATCTTTATAATAAAAGCACTGCTGAAACATTATAGCTTGCATTGGTTTCCAGGCTCAGCTCTACCAAGAATAATATTATGTACCTAATTTAAAAGACTGGGCCACCTTCCAAAACTGTGCAGCTGTACCAAGCCAAAATGAAATCATTCTTACTGAAGCAGTCCTACTGAAAATGCTAATTAAAACAGTCTAGAAAAGATTGCACTTAGCTGTCTGTGTTAAAGAAATGTACAGATGTAGCAGTGCCTCTGTCACATTGAAAGTACCGAGAATAACTTTCCAAATGTTCATGATGGTATCACACATATTACATATACCAGAGATATGTGCCACCAGTTGACTATGTTTTTTTTTTAATAATGTGTAGAAGTGTGGGTATCTGGCACAAAATAATTTTCTAAAGTGCAGTTTGCTGAAACATATTTACTGGGCACAGTTAACTGAAAGCACACATTTCTGAGTACAGATCTGGAAATATGCTAAGAAAAGATGATGTAAATTTGTAGCAAGAAAAAAAGAGGCACATTAAATATAACTGATGTAAGAGAGGGCTGAAATATGGCAACAGCATGATACATTGTATACAAAAATGATAGGGTGTGCAAGGATGAAAAGACATTGCTTTTTGCCTGAAAGATGGGTTAATCATCATGGCAAAGGTTGTGGGGGGTGTAACTTTGATGTTCACCCTGAGATTGGAAGTAGTGGAAGAATCCTGGTAGTTCATAGGCTCAAAGGTGTTTACTAGGCTAACGACCACAATTGCCTTTTTAAGCCTAGCCATGCATCCCAAACCTCTGACAAGTTCTGATATGCTTGATAAGTATAAGCATGGGCCTGGGAGATGAACCATTTACAGGTTACCTGCGTCCATTAGAGACATAGGTGCCAAACCAGGGATGAATTTCCAGTTTTCCATCCAATTCTCCAGGTTGCACTTAAATTGGGTTAGGGAGGAACTCTGCTTCACATGGATGGGGAGCCTGTTCCATAGACGAGGGAGTCTCTGGGATACATACCCATCTCTACAGCAGGTCCTATTTATATCACAGGCAAGGTTTAAGTCTTTAGAATGGGTAATTCTGATGATGTTTGTTTAGTGGATATGCAGGAGGTCCATCAAAGTGGGGTTTGACAATGCCCTGTATGCCAAACATAGATCTCCCCTCAAAAGCCTGTAGGAGACAGAATACAGGGATAGAGCCTTGAGGTGGTCTGCATAGGACATATTACTTATACTCTGTAATTCTTTTAGTGAGGAACCTCTGTGGACATTCCAATTGTTGGATATGCCTGGTTAGGTACATACCAATGGGGGCACTGTACTCAATTATAGGTCTGATGAATGCTGAATACAGTCGAACAATGACTTTCTTGGACTTGGATGCCATAGTGTACAGACTATTTGTTTTCTTGTAGTCTGTATGTACATATGTATGTATTTATTTATAGTAGGCAGACTGGACTCAAGGACTCATATATGACTATGATCTTATTACAAAACAAAAGTAATAGTGTATGTGCAAATTATTCAAAATAAAGTGGTATATAGTTCTAAAATTAATAAATAACGACCCTCCTTTATTTAAAGACTGGGAGTTTACACTCATATAGTGTGTAGAATATGTTCATTTATCCTAACAGTTATTTTTGAATGATTTATGATGGTTGTTGCTATGATGAGACATGAGCTGGTTAAAACTTGGTAAAAGACTGACTTTCAATGGGATTGTGTTCCATAGGTTAGGTTTTTAACAAGAGAATGCTTATGTGAGGCATTCTAGTTAATGCCATGGATGAGAAAAATAAAGACGTTGACAGCTAATGATTGAAGGTGTGTGGCCAATTTTCAAATTTTAAGGAAGGAACTTAATGGGACACAGTTATTAAAAAAAAAAAAGTTCCTGGTAAGGGAGGTGCAATGGTGCTCAGCACAGACTTTGTTGAGTTTGGTGTCTGTTGTTCTTGAAGGGTCTTGCAGTTAAGACTGGTTAACTATATCCCAGTGCTGGCAAATGCACACCATTTTGTCCCGGGTGTAAATTGGAGGAAGATTTATGGTGGATAATAGAGAATCCCTGGGATTCCATAAACTCTGTGTAGGCTCCGCACAAACACTACATGGAGTTTACATGTGTGCATGGTGGTGTGTGGCAAGTGGCAGAGCACACGACCATTCAGCGCATATTAATGCCATGCACCATGTCTAAGTGAGGTTTTTCAGCTGGTAAAAGTGTTGCTGGCTAGGAAACCATGTAAGCAAATGTGGATAGCAAATCTATTGAAAGAAGAGCACCTACGGTCTGTGGTTTTGAGTGGAATGCCACAATGATCACTAGGGCATCACAGATAGTTCTCAATCTGCTTGTTCAACACATCTGTGCAAAGGCCAACATAATGCAGGAACAATTAACCAGAAATAGGGACATATTTGACATAGATGTTGCATACAAATGTGGTAGAATGAAACTCAAACATACCTCTCAACCTCTTACAGCAAAAATCTGGATAAAGCCATAAATAATGGGGGGACAAAGAACCAAAAATTGGGACAGATTCTAATATTGCTGTTACAAACCTAGAACGTTGATAGAACAATAGGTTTTATAGTAGCATGAATTTTCTGAAGAGCATGACGTTTGAAACTCAAATGTCTGTCATTATTTTCTGACATTAATCCCGAAAGACATGACAAATGATTTGCTAAAAAAACAAAATGTTATGAGGAAAAGATCAAAAATATGAGAAAAAAAACTGGACATTCTTCACAAATCAGGAGAGTTGAAAGGTGTGTAGTCAAATGTCCGTAATACTGGGTCACATCAGTCCTGACATCATCCCAGTGATATGGCAGAAAGCCAAAAATTTGATAAGGAACACATCTGGACATCCTGGGAATATCTATACAGTTAAGAGGTATGAATGCGAAGTATATGGTCCAAACACAGTGCAGGACAATGTATCTACAGTGCAGAGTACTGTGATATCCCATTCCTGGCATTCTGCACTGAAGCTGTGTAAATGATCTATAACAGGACATGGACTGCCATGTAAAATCAACACTGAGGGGAGGTGTGTGTATTGAATAGGGACACAGATGAATTGTAGGAATGAACACAGGAAAAAAGGACAGGTGAAACAACCTAATGTACAGAAAATGAGGGCATGTCAATGGAAGACGGGTGTAGCAGCAACACCAATCACATATCTATATGGTATGGTATAGTAGAGACTGTACAGTGAAAATGTGCTTTATGTGACTGTCACACAAGGTGACATAAATAAGGGGAGGATGTCTGTGTGAGATAAGCATCATTACAGGAATAATGCAGAGGCCATCTACCAGGGATCTGACATACAATTGGGGTAGGGTGCAGATTGTGAAGCTGTGCAAACTGATATGCCTGAATATGAGTGTACACTCAGTAGAGGTCTCCAGCAAGGTGGCCACAGGTAAAGGCTCGTGGAAAACAATACAAGAACCAACCAGGATCATGGACAATATCAGAATAATACCGCCAGTAATCCCAGGCCTCTAACATAACATGTGACTTAGAGTGACAAGAGATGAGTCTGCACAAACACACAGTTGAATAACTATTATGATACATCCACACTGTACGAGGGTAACCATGCACACTGTCCTGGCACTGTAACATCTACTGAAGGTGTTAGGAGGGACACTGCCATACCTGTATGCTTCAATATGAGCAATACAGGCTAGTTGACTGGAACACAGCCTAGCTGACTGGAGAGCATGGCACACACACACACACACACATATATATATATATATATATATATATATATATATATGTGTGTGTGTGTGTGTGTGTGTGTGTGGTGTGTGTATAGATATAGATATAGATATAAATATAGATATGGCACAGTTCACACTGTCATGAATGCTATACATGCCATTAATGTTGTGAAACACACACCTATGTATGTAATGTGTACATCAGCAGAACAGGTAGCACACATATCCGGTGTAACAACTTGATTGGTGCTTTGTACCATCAGACAGTCATGCTTATTCCACAAAAAGAATATCCTGTTATGGCCAATAAGCTGTGTGACAGCTCACTGTGGCAAAGGTGGTACACGTCAGTTACACATCACTGGAAGATATGTATGGAGGTACATGAAGAAGGGTGCTTTGTACCCACTTATTGTGATGAAGTGTGGCAACTATGAAGGTATTATGGCTTCTGATGTGGATGTCCTTCACATACCCAGTACTTGTATTACATTCAAGGGAGTAGTCAGCACTGTTACCACATGCTGGTGGACGTTCCACTTACCATGTACCACAGGAAACTGGTCAAATACCTATTGGTCTGATTATAGGGTGTGATATCTACATTATACTTGTTTGTTTGTGTACCTGACTTAAACAAATCTCCCAATGTTTTCTTCTCATTGTGGACGTTGTCATGGCTGTGGCAGTAATATTTTCTATGTGTTGATACTGTCTGTATTATACTAATATCACAGCTGGAGTCAATGATTGTCCACAGTCTGTAGGCTGTCAGGCAGCTGTTTGGACCCAGGATGTGTATGTCATCTGTGACATCCATAACTTAAACAATGAACAGGAAAGGACATAGCCGTTAGCCCTGATGTAAGGACCTGACCACTGGACCTGAGATATAGGTCACTTCACACATTTCAACATGGAGAAATGCCACATATGTGATACACTGGTCTACCCAATTGATGATATAGGTGTTTATGGCCACATACAACAGTGTTGATCGAATACCTCAGTGTGGATTTGTGTCAAATGCCTTGACCTGGTCAAGTTCTACAGGATGATACTGTTGTCATCATGAATGCCTTCCATGACCTCTCTGAGGACATCTATCAGATGTAACAGACATGATTTAGCATTAACAACTCACACAGGTCTGTTGCACTCAGCTGGAATATTACTACTGTCCATTTAGAAGAGGTCTATGATGACATGTTGGTCTACCTCACAGTTGAGGAGAATCAGGATGTCTCTAAAATGCATGTATCAAGTGCTGTCCCCTCAACTCAGATGGGTGCATGTTGATGTACACCCTTCTATGGGAACATAGCCCACGTGGAGGGTGTGTTGAAGTGCAGATTCAACCGTATCAGAAAGGAACCACTGGAGGTTATAATGAACATGTAGTGACTGATTCTTTGTCTAATGGTAAACAACAAACTGAGTTAGACACATATGGGTATAACAGAAGAATGTATTATAATAATCAGTAAAAAAATGTATGTTGTTGTTACTTATAATTTGTTAACTGAACAGGTTGATAAGATTCTAAAATACTACTGGGGCTTCCTTTTTAGATTTAAAGAGTTTCATGGTAAGTTATGTAGGTATCCTACATTCTCCTACCGTAGGGGTAGAAGCGTTAAAGACATGATAGTAAAGAAGAAGTGAATAAAGGATTAGTTATAAGGGGCAGATTCCCATGTGGTAATTGCATTATTTGTAGGTTTGTGGTTAGGACATTTGACAAAATTAACAATTTATATCTTCAGGGAAGTGGACAATTTTGTTTTAATGCAGAATGTATTATATACTCTTTGAAGTGGCCCTGTAACGTGCTTTATATTGGTGAAAGCAAGATGGCTTTCAGGTTAAGGTTGCAGGGACATGTCAGTCAGTGTCTTTCGGCTTTTCCCGGTTAGGGGTCGCCACAGCAGAACTCCAGTCCGCTAATGATTGGCAGTAGATTTTTATGTGCCGAGTTGCCAGCTCTGACGCACAACCTTCAATGAAGGTATGCCCATTCACGCATGTCTCTACACAGAAGACGCTCTAGCTGAGAATCGAATGGGACAACGTCTTACTGTGAGGTGACAACGCTACCGCAGCACCACCACCGCAGCTGTTGCAGGGACATGTAAGAGATATAAAAAATGTAAAACCTGAAAGCCCTTTAGCTATGCACTTTAAACAATATTATAATGGAAGCCCAGGGGGGCTTCAGGATACAATTTTAGAACATGTTGCTTTAAGTGAAAATGTGGTAGAAATGAAGAGAAAACTTGTATATAAAGAAACTATATTTATTCTTAAATATGGTAGCCTGACCCCTGGTGGCATCAATTTAGAATGTAATTGGAGAGTTTTACTTTAATTTTATTTAATTGATGAAGTTAAATTGTTTAATTAGAGTAATTTAATTGGTAGGTACTTTTCCGTTATTGGGGCAACACTTCAAATAAGCACTTTGAATATTGTATTTCAAGTGCTGTTGTTCTCTTTAAGTAAAAATCCATGTATTTCATTTTCTTTTAAGAGGAACAGGAAATTACAATGTCAATCAACATTTATTCTTAATTGCTGACACTATGAAGTGCAAGCAGGAAGTTACCTTTTCTTATACTTCTGATGCACACATGTATTGTACAAGACTAAGCATTTCTTGTTGCTGGCGTTTTGTTTTATTGTGCAGGTGTAATACATTCACCTGTATTACCCCTCTAACATAATGAGATACCCTTAATTACCCTTTTTTTAACACTAACCTCCTTTGTTGAATGGTGGTACATAGCCGAAATACACGTCAAAATGTTGTTCTGCTTTACGGCCATGTAAGATTTTGTATTTTTGCACATTCAGTGGCAGTTGAAAGATAACAGCTGCTTGCATACCATGCAGATTTATAGGCTTTGACAAGTGATAACCTATTTTTCAGTTCGATATTAGCAGTTTTGCCTAGAAAAGTTATCGCATTAGCAGCATATAAACCTGATACTGAATAACTACGCACTAATATTACACCATTCCTATTTACTTCAATGCAGTGAAAAATCGAGCACTGTCGAATAATTAAAAAAATCATCATTTACGCCATTCCAATAAATGAAATGCTGTGAAATGAGACACTATTGAGTGATAAAACACTATCGTTTAGCCATACAATGAATGTAAACACATGGAACAATGAAGCATGACAAGTAGAAGATGAAATGTACGATTTTAGGTACTTGTACGTCTTACTGGCAAGCAACAGTCTTAACATTTAGCAGTCAGTATTAGTAGCCAGTCTAAAATCAGCTATTATTCAGATATTGAATTGCTTTTAAATACGTCGCAAATGAAACATGGCCTGTAAGAGTCTAACTGCTCATTCCTTTGCACACTTGCATTAAATAGTTTCAAAGTTTAGGTGGTCAGCAGTAAAAGACACGGCAAGAGGAAAACAGTACCATAGGCTGTAGAAGTGAGGTTGCATGATAATGTACAATTTTCTTCTGAAACGAAAACAAAAATATTTTAAGACATTCACCTTAACATAAATAAAATTTTGCTGATAACAACATCCATATAGCATCAGAAAGCATTCAAAGCTACTAAAAAAATGCCGCAGGTTATATAGCGGTCATTCGAAGTGTTGCCCTGATAATGGAAAAGTACCAATTGGTATTTAAGAGTTTGTATTTTGAAGTGCTTTTAACTCCATTGAAGGCAGTGTTGCCGAGGCGCTATAGGTGTAATAAACTGCTTAGCTTTTAATATTTTGGGGTCTGGACATTTTTTTGTCATATATATATATATATATATATATATATATATATATATATATATATATTATTCCTTTTTTGTTGTTGTTGGTTGTTGATCACTTAATTATGTTTACATGACCTAAAAGTAGAAATGATTCCAGGTAATTTGAAAGACAAGTAAAATGTGATTTTACTGTAGTTAATAAAGAATGGAAGCAATATGATATTGCTGGAGTGGAGAATCTGTAATTTTTTTTTTTTTAACAAGCCAGTTGATTAGGGAATGCCTGCAGTTGAGATGGTTGGGTCACATAGTAGCGATTTCAGTTGTAGGGATAAAGTCTAGGACATCATTCATCTGTTTTGCTAGTATTCCTACACCAGTGAAAGTTAAAATATCCAAGTGCAGTTATAGTCTTATCCTTACTTTGCTTTTTGGTAGACTCTACAAGGCTTTAACAGTGGATGTGGAGGTTGGGGGCCATCGGGTAACTCAGCAACGTGCTCTCATTTTTAATTCTTGAAGATCAGAAAGATGCTGCTTCTATCCTTACAGCAGGCATTTAAGTTTCTATTTTAATACTGAAACTGCAGTACAACTCAAGAGGGTACTATAGTGCTATCCTTTGGATGAAGCATTAAGCTGACGTTGCATCTAGCTATTCCATTTGTGGTGCCAATAAGTGGTAAAGATCTCACCAATTCATTTGATTGAGGATACTGTCAATATCCCATCTCAGGGCTTAATCACAGAAGTGTAGTAACCTATGGCTGAAGCCACAAATCATGAGATCAAGATCCATAATTTTATAATAAAAGTATTTCATATATCACACAAATGAGCCAATCCCAGTTATTCATTTATTGCTTTCTTTTTAGTTTGAATTATTTTCCTATACATTTCAATAGGATCTGATAATAGAATAGTTTGCTTATGTTGTCTATTGAATAGGGCTTTACGTGTTTTTGTAGGTTCATTTGAGTAGGTGTTTTTGGAGTATATTTAGTATTTATTTTTAATTTTCAGTGTATGCAGTATGTGCATTTTCTTTATTTTTGTATTTTAGATTAGCTGCAGTTAACATGAGATCTAAGATAAGGGATTCCGACTGGTTCTAGAATTTATGATTATCATTTGTATATAAATTCTGATAAAATGTGTGCATCTCAAAATGAAATGTGAAGATGCATAGCACCTCACATTGGAGATATGTCAGTATGTGATTAAACTACATATATATTGCAAGTTAAAAAAGTGTGTTTATTTATTTTATTAATTTATATAATTACAGGGGTAGTGCAAAACCATTTGCCGGCACAGCCCAGGTAGGATCACATAAGAAATGAACAAAACATATTTACAGATATAACGATATGCTAAAAAACAAAAACATATATACATATTTACAGATGCAAGAGTATTGTACAACATTTAGATTGAGAAGCAGTTAACAATATTGTAACATAGATGAAAACAAGAAATTATGCTTAGAAAAGTTTTATGGCTAAGATGTAGCCATAATTACTGCGATGGCTTATGGTACAGAGATAGCATCATATCATTATAGAGAGAGCTATGAAGACATTAGAAGAGGCAAGTGAGAATAGTTGCAGGAAAGGATACCATGGGGAGAAGACAGAGAAAAGATGAGAGAGCCATGCAGATGAAGAGGAGTAGAAAGGAGAAGAAATGTGAGAGAGATGGAAAAAGAAGAAGGAAGTAGGATGAATGAGAGGCAGTAAGTAAAGGGGATGACAAGATGAGATAAGAAAGGATGAAATAGGGATAAAAGGCAGCCTGAGAGAGCTGCAGGGTTCATGTAACATGACCTGAGTGAGGGCAGCTACACTTTGTTTGGGTGAAGAAGTGTTCCTCGAGCTATTGTTTGAAGTCACAGTACTTTTGGACATCTCAAATTTAGAGAAGAATGGAGTTCCATAGTTTAGGTGCTAGGATGGACAATGCATGGTCAGTAGGATGGACAATGCATGGTCAGTGCAATAGAGTTTACTTTTTGGAGTCAGCAGGGTGGATTGAGACTGAGAGAGATACCCCAGAGATTATATGTGGGGGTTCTGGTGAAAAGTTTAAGTGAGAATGGATGATGTGTCAGGAGAAAGTGCTTTTCAAATTAGTGATCCTTGTAAGAGTTTGGCTTTCAAATGTACTGGGGGCCATTTTCTTTTGGTGATAATTAGGCAGTGCTGTTCTTTACTGGGAGAGTTAGTAATGAATTGGCAGATTTTATTGGAGATGGTTTGTAAGGTGGTAGCATTTTTCTTTGAGGCTGCAGCTAAAATGGGTAGTCCATATCTGAGTTTAGATAAAAGCATGCCTTTGCCTATGGTAGCTTTGGCTGGCTTGGACAGAAGAGGCAATAGTTTGTTCTCTCAGAATAGTAGAGTGTTAATCTTTTTACATGAATTTTGAGTGTGTAGTTGAAAGTTAAGAGATTGGTCTAGCCAAATGCCAAGGCATTTCAAGGGTGTGGTAGTTTCTATGGTGGTGTTGTTAACATCTTTAATGTTAAGAAAGCTGGGTGTTTTGATTATTTTTGCTTTTTGATTTGAGGGCTTGATTATAGGGTTCTGACCTATTAGCCAATGGTTTAGGGTTTGGAGGTCATCTTTGAGCTGAGTTTGTATAATAGAGTGGGATTTCTTTGACATATAGATGACCATGTCATCTCCATAAAGAATTAGAGGTATCTGGGTATGATCAGATGGGAGTTTGTTGATAAACATAGAAAAGAGTACGGGGCTAAAGTGGAACCCTGGGGGACTCCTTTCATAAGATGAGCTGTTTCAGAGGTTGTGGTGCCTACTTTCATCTTGAAGGATCTATTGGTGAGGAAGTCTACAAACCAAGGTTTTGCATCACCACTAATGCCTATTTCAGTTAATTTGTCCAATAGTAAGTTATGGTTATTTAGATCAAAGGCTTTTGTGAAGAAAATAAAGATGGATCCTTTTAGGCTGCCTTTGTCCATATTGGATAGGATATCATCTGTGAGGGAATAGAGAGCTGTTATGGTGCTGCATCCAGACCAGAATCCATGTTGCTTCTTGGAGAGAAGGTGCTATTGATGTAAATAAGCAGTAATTTGGTTGTAGATAGTTTTTTCTAGTGTTTTACCTAAAGTGGGAAGTATTGAGATAGAACAGAATTGTGGAGCAGTAGTTGGCTTGGGTAGTTTTGGAATAGAACTGACTATTGCTGTTTTCCATATCTGAGGCTTAATCTTATTAGTTACGTAGAGGTTGTATATATGAGTGAGAGGGTGGGAGAAGAAGTGCTTACAAACACGAATGAACCAATGGGATCGGTTATCTGAGACCGGGGGATTATCTCTTTGTATTTGGTCCAATTCTGTTACAGTCTTTTTGGTTCTAATCTTTTTGACATGAAATAGTGGTATTTAAAGGGGAGGAGAGGGTGGCTGTGGAGATGGTAGGTTTGTGTTGTTGATGTGTGGTAGGTTGCTGAACTCATTGAGGAAGTCAGTGCATGAGACTTTGTATGTGGTTGTGTTAGAGGGGTGTGAAGGGAGTGTTGCATTTTTTGGCCAGTCAACAGATTGATTTTTCTCCTGAAGTGTTTTAGGTTTGGCAAAAAGTGAGATTTTTCTGTTTTGGTAGTGGCTATATTTGTGTCTGTGGATGGATTGCTTGACTTGGTTGCATAGTGAGATGTATTTGGTTCAGGAATCTGTGGAGAGGTTGCATTTTTAATTGTGCTATGATTCATCACATAATTTCATTTGGTGTTTTTGTTCATTAAATACCTAAGTGTGTTTTATGAGGTTGAAGTAGCCTTTGTACTGAGGGAAATAATTTGTTTTGCAAGTGCAATAGGGTATTGGTAAGGTCGTTACCTGCTTCATTGGGGTCCTTCATGCTAAGGAAGTGAGACTAATCAGGGGTGGCAAGGTAGTTTTTAAAATTAGTGTTATTTTGAATGGTTCGTTGTCTGGAAGTGATAAGTTTGGGTTTATATCTTAATGTTAGATTATGTACCAAGAACATTATGGGACAGTGATCAACTAAAGGAGGGTGCATGTATGGTGAGGTTGGATACCATCATAGAATTATTAGTTATTACAAGATCAGGTAAGGTGTGCCTACTGGATTGAAGGTATGGTCCAGTGGCTTTACAGTTGTTTTGGGTAAGACTTAAGCTGGCCAAGAGTTCCAACATGTTGATGGATTTTGCTCCAAAGTAATTAAGGTTGTAGTCTCCAAGAATGATTAGGTTACAGCTGTGTGAGCTTTGGCATATATTTATTGGATGTGGGTATTGAATTTTGGTAGTGATTCTGGTGGAAGTAGGTATATGCACTGGCCATAACAGGACATTTTGGTTGTTTGTAGGGAATTTTAAAAAGGTTCCACTTAGAATCCCATTCTGAGTTGCTGTTAGCTTGTGCAATGATTGTAGGGCTGAGGTTGTCTTTGAAGAGGATTAATGCTCCACCCCCAAGGTTTTTTGCCTGGTCTGTAATCTTATAGTTATGAATTGTTTGGTATAAATCGGTAAAGGCTAGTGGTGTCAGTTTTCAGCCACATTTCTGTAATAGCTATAATGTCCAGATTATGTTGTATGGTAAAGGCATTGATTTAGTTAAATTTGTTCTTGATTCTGTGGTCGTTAAAGAGGGGACGGGTAATAGGATGCTGTTTATTAGTCTGAGATGAGGCATTATTGCTAAGTGGTCCTGGATTGGGGTCAATTTTGCCTCTTAGCAGAAGTATAAAGACAATGGGACTGAATTTGAATAGTGCTTTTGAAATGTATAGTTTTGGGTATAACTGGGGTTTTCTACCAAAATTAGAGATGTTGAGGTTTTTGGACCCTGATATGTTTGATGTATGTGAGTTGGGTGCTGCCAAGGGTGTGATGTGCATGCCTAATGGAGTGTGGGTAGGTAGTATGTGTTTAGGTATTAATCCAGTCTGATATATGGAGGCAGCGACAATCAGGTAATTGCTGTGGGGTTTTGTGTGAGGGTTAAAGAAAAATAATTGACATCAGTGGAAGAATGTAAATGTAAGTCATGTTTATAGGAATTCCTAGTGTAAAGTAACTGTAGTAAAGTCTTTAAGATCTAGAGAATGAGGTAGAAAAGCAGTATTCCTTTAACAGGTGTCCATTGGGTGGATAACAATGGCTGTGTACCTTCCACTATAACAGTGCATGTCACA
Source organism: Protopterus annectens (assembly GCF_019279795.1). Taxonomy (NCBI): domain Eukaryota; kingdom Metazoa; phylum Chordata; order Ceratodontiformes; family Protopteridae; genus Protopterus; species Protopterus annectens. The sequence continues at coordinate 947,485,962 of NC_056747.1, forward strand.
GAAATGGGGTGGGACAGGAGCAGAGATAAATGAGATGATTGGAGAAGGATGGAGATAACCCCTGATTGGGTGTGAGGAGAGTGGATAAGTAAATTATCGAGGGACTGTGGCAGAGAAGAGCAAAGGATGAGAAGTAAGACAGGGGTTAAAGGCTGAGAAGAACACAGACTAATTTTCTATGGTGGCTATATATAAAAAAGAAAACAGAAGATGTGGACGGAGATAAAATGAAAAGTGAATTCAGTAGGAGTGGTTTGTTATGATGATGTAATTACGGTTAATTTCTAAGAAGAAAGGTGGGGGTTTAGGATTTTAGAAGTTATTAGCAGATTGAAAGAATGGGTGGAGATAGCCAACTTTAAACATATTGTAAGAGGGGGTGCAAGGGGTTGGTGGCAGGGTAGAAGAGCAAAATGAATCTGAGCATAGCGTTCCCCCTCCCCCATGAATGTAACCTTATTCCAGCAAAAACCGATCTGTGGCACTGAAGGTAAGCTTATGTTTGGGCAAGTACAGAGTCTAAGAGAACCACTGGGAGATGCTCTAGTACAATACAGCTAGGGACAACTCAGAATTATGATCTCTCTGAAGGGAGGGAGGAATGTGGCACTGTGGGGGCGGATATGAAAAGCACAGCACAGAGAAGAATGCGCTAACAAGACAGCCCAACTGTGCTTCACAGCGTAGACTAAGATTCTATAACTCTTCCCCAAATAGGTGGGGAGTTCTTATCCCTTTGGTCCGTTCTCAGATGTGCAGCCACGGTAGATCTTGGTCTGCAGCCTGCAGAGTAAGAGTGATTGGGGGGGGGGGGTGGTGCTGATTTCAGACTTTTTTTAAGGAAATCTAGAGGTAGCACTATCAAAGAATTTCCTTGTTCAGTAACTAGTAGTCTTCACACAGCATAAGGTTAAAAATGAGAGGCTCTGCTTACTTTAAACAATGCTGTAGAGATTAGTTGTGTCTTCACAGAGAACTCAGGATGCAAATTCTCTTCACTGTTTCAAAAATCTGAGTCTTCTTATTGAGTAGTGTTTTTTTGTGTTAGGGAGGTTAGACCTTTAAAACAAAGCTACTTTGCTTAGTTTATATATATGTTTGCTGACATAATGTTGAATTTCATAATGTCTAATAGTCATTTGGTTGAAAAATAATATCTCAACCCAAAACATTGAATTATCAAAATATTTACAATCATTTCATTGAAAAAGCAATGAGATCAACCCTACTATTATTCACCCCCCCACTTAAATATATCAACTCCGAGATCGCACTACAGTGCAGAAATGGGAAAATTAGATACTTTAGACATTGTGTGTTTAGACTAATTTTATTTCAACATTTTCATCATTCAATATAGTGTGTCCAACCAAGTCAGTTTCAACCATTTAGCATTCAACATTATGTCGGTAAACATATATATATATATATATATATATATATATATATATATATATATATATATATTCATATACTGAGCTTGCATGTGTACTTGTACATACACACACATATTGTGTGTGAGTGTGTAGGGCTTATCATCACACAAATAAATGCACACACACACACACACACACACACACACACACACACACACACACACTGTGTGTATGTATATATATATATATATATATATATATATATATATATATATATATATATATATATATATATATATATATATATATATATATATATATATATATATATATATATATATATATATAGGTCTACTTTACATAGTCGACTGTTCAGAATGTCGACGTTCATATGGCCGAGACCATATGATCGACTTTCGAAAAGCCGACCATGTAAACTGAACACATAAAACACAAGCACTTACCTTAAACTGTTACCCTCGTAACTTAAATATACCAACTCCGAGATCGCACTACAGTGCAGAAGAAGGAAATTTTCCTATTCTGCACTGTACGAAGTGTGTGTGTGTGTGTGTGTGTGTGTGTGTGTGTGTGTGTGTGTGCGTACACACACACACATACGCACACACACACACACACACACACACACACACATATATATATATATATATATATACACACACACACACACACACACACACACACACACACACACACACACACACACACACACACACACACTTATTAAATGGGCAAGGAAAACTAACCAATCAGGTTGCAAGATAGCTGACTATCATACATGTTCCAGGCTACTGTAGTCCACTACTCAGTCACAGACCTCTAAATGCAGCAAACTATGACCACCCTGAATAGTCATTTAGCAGGTAATAACTATAAAGCACATAAATATTCTGATGACAAAACCAGACCAGTAAAGCAATAAAAAACAACAACAGACTCCAAAAATGTACAATCCCAACTCAAATATTTTACTGTCTGCATAAAAAATAATACCAAAAGAATTAAACAAAACAGCAGTCAGGACTGTGACAAAAATTTAACACACTTTACAGCAAACAGCACTAAAAACTCACATTTAAGTTCATTACCTGATTAGGAACAGTACAAAACATCCAACTAATATGAAAAATAATGTCTTTTAGAAAGTGAAAGCGCAACCATGTGTATAGAAAATGAATCAATGCATGAAAGGACAGGAAGTGAATAACAAGATGCAAGAGAGAGGTTCCCATTGCAACAGAAAACAGCCACTTTATCCTGGGTATCAAATTACAAATACATACAGCTATGCAATATAAAGAGCCCACCAGTCAGTGTTTGACTTAAGAGTTAAATCTTGACAATACAATACACTGCACAAAAGTAAAACACCTCATGAATACAAATGACCTATGGGCTTATCAAAGCCGGATCCAGTCATCTAGGGCCCCACTGGCTTGGAAGACCCCCTACTGGCTGGGAGAGGGTCTGCGGGCTGGGGGAGAGGGCTGCCACATTTACTTTTCTAATTAAAAAAAAGAGCATGTGTTTTTAAAGACATTCTTCTTTACAAACACCCTCTGCATCTGTGCATCCTTGATTGCATCGACACACTCATCTGTTGTTGCTACTTCTTGTTTTCCATGTTCTGCACATGGATTGGACCTTAACACCTTAACTCTTACCAAAGGACAACAAACAATATTCCATTTCATCAGTAAGGTAGGTGTGTGTGTGTGTGTGTGTGTGTGTGTGTGTGTGTGTGTGTGTGTGTGTGTGTGTGTGTGTGTGTGTGTGTGTAATGCCCTGCTTAGGGGTGGCAGGTTATTTAATTTGCTGAGGTTGAAACTCCATATCTTAGAGGAAACAAAAGCATGAATACTCTACACCAATTACCAAACCACACACACACAAGAAATGTGAGTTTCAGTACATTTTCAAGGAATTGTGATTTTCAGTGCATTTTCAAGGAATTGTGAGTTTCAAGGGAAGAGAAGTTTCTGCTCCTCATGCTTAGACTGTTTTCAATGTGTAAATGTTTTTGTTTAGCAAATGGTCACCATTATTTGTGCTATAGAGTTTGAAAGCAGTTGTAGTAGTACAATATGTAGTATACTTGCTCTTGATGCAGAAGGCTGTGGGTTCTATTCCCATAGTATGTAGCTGGATTGCTGATTCTTTGTCGCAGTTAAAGGGGGTTGCAGTCCTAAATGTGTCCCACTTTGAATAAGATGCCTAGTAACTCTGAACCTGATGTCATTTTGCCATCCATTCCCTATAGCAATATTGCCAGCTTACAAATTTATCTTATTTTATTTTTTTTAATGTAACAGGCAATTTATCCTTCAAGGGCAGCAGACACTGAATTTGTAGATGAAACACCGAAATATAAAGCTGTTTACTAGAAGCAACCTCTTCATTTGTTAAAGATCTCTTTAATGTGAAATTATTCAGATGACTTTTACTTCTGAGAGATTATACATATTAACTGATATTCATGGATTGTAACAACAGAAGTTTGAGTGGCCTTTTATTTTTGAAATGTTCTGAAATGGGAACTTTTCCCATTAGTTCATACGTTTTGTTTCATTACATACTGGAAACATCTTCACAATTACACATTTAAAACACACTCTAACAAGTGATTCCGTATTGCACAAGGAATATAATTTAATACAATCAGGAAGGTGAATCAAAGAGTACATGCATGCATGGTCCTAAAAATGTGTTCAAGGAGCCTATGGTTTAAAAACAGACCAAAGGTGAACTATCTGGCACTGGTCAAGATGCATTTTCTTTGAATGTGGGTTTTAATACCATTTCAATGACTGAGTTTCAAAGGCAGAGAAGTTAATGCTAAGTATGTTTTTATTGTGAGACTCTGTTGTTTTTATAGCAAATGTCTGTCAGTGTTGGGCTATAAAATGTGAAATAAGTTTTAAATTAAATCCAAATATCTGTAATCACTATAGAAGTAAAGAAGAAAATATTACGCATACTGAGAGGTTTGAACAGTGCTTATGGTAACTGAGGAGAAATAGCCAAGTAATGGGAGGCTAAGAAATGGCTGGGGGGGGGTTATTGGGGAGGGGGCACAATTCATCACCCTGTTTAGGCCCCTTTTTACCATGATCCATTTCTGGGGTTTGTGACTCACAATGCCCAGTGTGTGCACTAATATTTCTTGATATTTATCTATATTTGCTTACCAGGCAAGTCTTTTTTCAATAGAGATTTGGGGAGAATATTTCTACATTACATACATTTGAATGAACTAACAGTAAAAAATATACAATAACATTCAGGGTTATATAACTTAGTAGGTAAATCTGTTACAGACTGTATAGTATTTACCCCTTATTAAGATCAGACACATACATAGAACATGGTATATATAGCAAATGATGCCACATATCAGCAGAACATTCAGCATTATTTTACAGTGTATGTACATGTTCCCAGCAGATATCGGCTGTGAGCAAGTTTCACAGTTTAACAGCATGTACAGAGTATCGACAGTCACCATTGTGATTCATAGTTTTTGACTCTGTGCTGGTTTAGTGAACACAGTTATCTGGTGGATACCAGTTTAATAACTTGCTGGTGGCAGAGCATCTGTCTAAGGGGTGCAGAGGATGTTGTGGATAGTCTTAATATGAAAATAGGCTACTGGACTAAATAAAGCCAGCCAGGTAAACCAGGTAAGGGACTGAAGGTAAGGAAGTAAAGTGCCACACAATGATATGAATGGTCAATATGCTTACTTGCAAACCTTGCAAATTTATAATAAGAGTGCTCCAGTTTAGCTAGCTGAGAGGACTGTAAATCAGTGAAAATTTACGAGACATACAGGAGACTTGGGAGTAGATAGTTATAAGTAACAGTGTTATATGTATGTCCTGTAAGGAATGATTTCACTTTATAGAGAGCTCCTAGCTTATGATTAGTTTTTTAGAACTGCATGTTGGGTGTGTAGATCATTCAAAATGTAATCTATGGTCTAATATTACTCCAAGTAGTTTCAAGTTTTATACTAACTCAATTCTAGTGTTATTGAGAAAAAATATATATTGTGTGTGTGTGTGTCTGTGTGTGTGCGCGTGTGTGAGTGTGTGTGTGTGTGTGTGTGTGTGTGTGTGTGTGTGTGTGTGTGTGTGTGTGTGTGTGTGTGTGTGTGTGTGTGTCTGTGTGTGCATGTAAGTCTGCAATTACAAAGCACTACAGCTAAAGACGTGTTTATATGTATATATATATATATATATATATATATATATATATATATATATATATATGTGTGTGTGTGTGTGTGTGTGTGTGTGTGTGTGTGCGTGTGCGTGTGCATGTATGATGACTGCTTTGAGATCGCAAGAGTTAAAATATATCAGTAGCAGGGGTGCAGGAGGCACAAGGGGTTTGCCTCCTTTAAAAAAAGCTGTTTTTTATATACTTTTTGAATGGTGTGAGTTTTCATTGTATTTTTATATTACAGTCTTTTGAGATTCAAAGATCAGTAACATACACCTACACACACACACACACACACACACACACACACACACACACACACACATATATATATATATATATATATATATATATATATATATATATAGGTTCACTTTGGAATCTCGAAATACTGAAATATCGAATTTCAGTATCTCGAGACCAAAGTGTCGAATCTGCAGTTGCGTGAAACTGCAGAATATCGAACCCAGAAATGTCAAACCCGCAGTAGTGATGACGCGTTATGTAAGTGTAATGTTTTTTAAAGGTTTTGGGGTGGGTTTGTGTGTATGTGAGTTTGTTGGGGAGTTTAGGTGTAGATTAGGGTAGGTAGGTAAGAGTGTGAGTGTGCAAGTGTTGAGAGTGGTGGTGTTTGTATGTTTGTGATGTGTGTTTGTGCTGGGGGGTGTAGAATGTGTGGTGGTGGGTTTTCTGTCTTTCAGATATTAGTGCAACCGCTGAGTTAGTATATATAAGTAGTGGGGGTGTGGGAGGTACAGGGAGGCTTGCCCCCCTGCTTATAGGAAGGGTAGGTGTGTGTGTTTGTTTTGTTGTGCTCGTGTATGTTTTTTTGGTTTGTTGTAGTGTCGGGAGGTAGGTGTATTTGTGTTTGTGTGATGCAGTGTTTTTTTGACAGTCGAGGTTTTAAATTTCATGGTTTTGGGGTTTCGGGTTTGTGAGTTTTCAGCTTTATAGTCTCAAGATATTGAAATTTTATATTTCAGTATTTTGGGATTATAAAGTGAAAATATATATATATATATATATATATATATATATATATATATATATAGATATAAGCATTGATGCACCATATTTATCAATATTCAGAAACAAAAACGCATTTTTGCAGTTGTCTGCACTCCCTCATATAGCGAGCTTCTGCTATCATACCCTACCAAGTTAAATATACAGACTTGATGCCAATGTTTTTGCTCCCTGTTTTCGGCAGTTGTCTTCTGAAAGCCAGATAGTTAAATTGCACTAGCAGTTCACAGATAAAGATCCAAAGCAAGCTTTCCCACCCCCCACCCCCCACACAAAGCGTCTAAATAGTACAAAAACAAACACATTAAAACACTAAAGTAGATAAATCATATGTAAAATAACCACAGTTATACAGGACTATCAGTGTTTATTGCTCTACTTTGTAAATTTAACAACAAAAGAATAAAGCAAATATAGCAAACACTGTTCAACCATGTTCAGTCTTACAAGCTTCTCAGAAAATATACAAACTAGACGAATGTAAAATTTGGCGTGAGCAGACAGATGGTTTTATGAGTAAGTAACCAAAAGACAACTTCATAAATCCAATTCATATGAAGTCAAGAATCAGAAAGTCAAAGCACAGACAGTACAGTTGTGCAAGTAAACTTACCATAACAGTAGATGCCCAAATGATCACTGCTGCAGTAGCCTTAGCTATATGGGTTATGTATTGCCAAAGATATAACAGCCTCCTTCCAAAGCATCAGGGCACCTCCCACATCCTTAAACTGTCAAGCAGCTCAAACTAAGCTGACCAAAAGACAAGTTTGGCTGCCAATCCCTTCAGAGTTTTCATGACAACAGAGAAAGGGAGGTTGAGCCTTGAAATGACAAGGCTAGGAAGAACACAAAATAAACAACCATACCCTGGCATAAACAACACACCAAAAAACAAGAAGGATGGAGAACAGGGTATGGCTACTCTGCAGCAGTGATCCTTTGAACATCTACTGTTATGGTAAGTTTAGTTACATAACTGTACTACGTTCAGCATATTGATCACTGCTGCAGTAGCCTTACCTTATGGGCAGATTACCCTAGCTTCCTACATTTTGGAGGTGGAAGGAGAAGAGTCCAGGAGTCTCTGAAGAATGGTCCTTGCTAAGCCTGATCTAGACCTAGAGAAGGAATCAAGCTTATAGTGCTTTGTAATCATATGTACAGAGGACCAAGTTGCAGCTTCTAGAATACTTATAGAATCTAACCTTTTACAAAAAGCCATAGATGAAGCTAAGGCCTTGGTAAAGTGAGAACTGACCCTGCCTGGAGTAGTCTTGTTGTGGTGAGTATAACATAAGATAATAGCTTTAGACAACCATTTGGAAATAGTTTGTTTTGACACAGATTGTCCCTTCTTCTTTCCTTCACAAGAAATGAGCAATTGATCTGAAGATCTGAAAGATTTAGTTTTGTCAATATAGTACCCGAGTTGTCTGAGGACATCTAAGGTATGGAGTATCCCTTCTCCCTCATTTTTGGGTACAGGAAAGAAATTGGGGTGATAGATAGTTTGGCTTAAAGTAATCTTGGATTCCACTTTAGGTAGAAAAGGATTGGTGCTCAACAAAACTCTGTCCCTATAGAAAATGAGATAGGGTTGACTCACCATAAGAGCTTGTAACTCAGATATCCTTCTTGCAGAGCAATCAGTAAAACTGTTTCCCATGTTAAGAACCTCAATTCAGCCAGGTTAGCTGGTTCAAATGGATCTTTGGCTTCTCTAACACAAAAGTAAGATCCCAAGAAGGGGCCATCAGCTTCCTTGGAGGCCACTTATGCAAAACCCCTTTGAAAAGCATTTTGACCTGAGAATGTATTAAAATAGGGGGGAGTGTGGGCAGATATGCTGAAATGGCTGATAAATTAATCTTAACTGAGATGTAAGAAAGGCCATAGGATAGTAACTCACAGAAATATTGTAAAATCAGAAAATAACTATCCCTGAATGAGTGCTGATTATGTTTTGGACACCATCTAGAAAACCTTTTTCATTTGCTAATATGTGATTTTCTAGTAGCAGGCTTTCTTACTTCCATTAGTACCTACTGCACATCCTCAGTAAACAAGTGCCTAAAAGGAATTAAGACCCTATCACCCAGGCAATCAGTTGAAGATGATTGATGTCAGGGTGTATCAAACACCCCTATTTCTGTGTGAGTAGATCCAGTCTGTGAGGAAGCTTGTGGTAATTTTCCCAGGACATTTCCAAAAGAAGGAAGAACCATGGCTGCCTGGGCCAGAAAGAAATCACCACACTAATCTTGTGGGATTCCTTTTGCATCTTTCAAAGTACCCTGGATATTAGAGGAAAGGGTGGGAAAGCATATAGGAACATTCCTGTCCAAGGATAATAAAGGTATCTGCCTGGTATCTTCCAGGCCTTCTTACACGGAGTTCTGGAGCAGAATCTTGCCAGCTGAATGTTCAGAGAGGAAGCAAAGAGTTCTACTTGAGGATATCCCAGTAGATAATCAAATCATGGAACACCCCCTCAGATCTAGTTTCCATTCATGAGGGTCTGCCCTTGTACTGTTCAACTTGTCTACCACACAATTTTGTTGTAACGGAATGCATGATGTCTGTAGAGTGAGACTGTGCTGTGAAACTATATCCCAAACTAACATGGCTAGTTTGCAAACAGGGTTCAAAATGGTTCCTCCTTGGTTGTTGATGTACCATGACTCTGATATTGTCTGTAACAACTTTAGAAGTCCCAGGGACCAAAGATAATTCAGAGAGTTGAATGATTTGATCAGGACAAGCATCCCTTTTATATTCATGTGCTTGTCTCTGTCTACGGTGTACCACATACCCTGCACATTAATCCATCCTGAAACTGCTCCCCAAGCAAACTTTGGGCATCTGTGGTGATAGACTGCTTTGGAACAGGGATGGAGAAGGGGAGACCTGGTGATCCACTTCTGGTAAACTCCATTACTGGGATCTGAAAAGATAAGAAGTGTTGGTGCTGGGGGTATCATAAGAAGCATAGACACCACGAGACCCAACATCCTGAGGTATTCCTTGCAGTGACTGAAGTCTGAGTGGAAAACCCTAGAAACAGATATAGATATAGATCTGTTTTTTTTTTTCCCTGTGAAAGAAGTGTTCTTGGAACTGTAGTGTCTAGTTAACATCCAAGAAACACAATCCTGTGAGAAGGAGTCAAGAAAGACTTTTGAATGTTCTCTTGGAATCCCAGCTTGTGTAAGAGATTTCTCACCCAAGAGAGAGAGAGATTCCTGATACTTTGAAAACGAATCTACAAAGATAAGTAAGTCATCTAAATATGGAAAAATGTGGATACCCTATAGTCTGCAATGAGCTATAACTGGAGCTAAACACTTTGTGAACACTTTTAGTGCAGTGGATAGTCCAAAGGGTAAGGCAGAGAACTGGTAATATGATCCAGACACCAGAATCTTAGGAAACACCTAACATCTGGATGAATAAGAACATGATGATAAGCATCTTTTAAATCAAATGTTACAAAGAAATGTGAATGCGGAAGAAGAGGTAACAGGTTGTGAAGTGACATCATTCTGAATCTGAGCACTATCACAAACAGGTTTTGGAATCTAAGCTTGGGTAAGTAATCTCTGACTTAAAAGAGAGATTCTTGACACATTAATAGCACTCTAGAAAGATAAGCAAGTCATCTAAATATGAAAAAATGTGGATACCCTATAGTCTCCAATGAACTATAACTGGAGCTACACACATTGTGAACACTCTTGGTGCAGTGGATAGTCCAAAGGGTAAGGCAGAGAATTGATGATGTATTTCAGACTCACAAACCCTTAAGAAACATTTGAAGTCTGGATGAATAGGAATGTGAGGAAAAGGATATGTTTAAATTGTTACCAGGAAACTGGAATAGGTAACAGGTTGTGAAGTAATATCATTTTGAATTTGAGCACTACCACAAACAAGTTTACAAAAGGAAGAAAGATCCAGAACTGGTTTCCAAACATTTTCTTTCCTGGGCACTAAAAACATACTTGAAAAAGCCCTTTCCCACCTGGGTAGAGGGAATTGATTATACCACTCCCTGGGACAGCAGGTGATGAAAAAACAGGTGGAAGCAAAATAGTCTGCTCTGTAGAATGATGAATTACCCCATGGAGAGGAGGAATTCCTCCCACTGCCACCTGTAACCTGGGTGAATGATTTTCAGAACCCATTTATCTGAAACCATCTGTTGCCAAAGAGAAAAGTGGATATTCAGATGTTCTCGAAGAAAAAATAGAGGATTTAGGGTAGGATGGGGGGACAAAGTGTCTTAGTCTTAGTCATTGTGACTTATTGGACGGTCCTTGGTTTTTGAGAGATTCCAAAAATTCTTCTTGGAACCCCCTTGCCATTTCTTCTTAAACGTCTGCTTACCTACATTTTGTTGAGACTGTTTATTTTGTTTCTTACCCGAACTGGATGGAGAGTTAGAGAATCCCTTGGAAAATGTGGTAAAGGAGGGATGAAAAATCGTAGAGATTCCCTATATCAGCTTACTTCTTTCAGCACACTATTTCAACATCTCTGCCACAGAGTGGCCAAACCTAAATCTCTCCAAAGAAAATTTTAAAAATCTCATTTTTTAACATCATCTGGGAGGTATCGAGAATGCAGCCATGCAGTCTTCTTCAAAACAGTACCAGTGGTCATAGCCCTTGAAGAAATATCAGCAGTCCTCCTTCCCTGTCTTGTCTGCCCAGCACCATCCTGTTGCTTCTCTTCAGGAGGGCTGAATGGAAGTATTCATTCAATAACTGTTTTTGTCATATCTTTTCTCAGCCTGGTCAGATTTGTCCTTACCCTTCTTTCTTCTATATGCCTAAAAAACATTTTTTTCTCTTTCTTGACACTTTCTACCAACTACCTTTCAACTTCCATAATTTCTGCCCTCACCTTCTCCTATTTTGGCCTACTGCTCTCTTACATTTTCTGTGCTTCCTCCTTCTTCTCATCTCTGCTATTTCATCTCTTGTGTGCCTTTTTTTTCTCTTAATTATTAATTTCACGTTCATATGTAAGTACATCAGCTTCTACTTACTTTTATATTTCTGCCACAGAGTACTCCATTCATGACCCACACGCACACATAGCTTGTTTACTCCCTTAATTTGTTTTAGACCCACAACTCATTTCTGACCCATTTCCCAGCACAGTATATTCTACTCCCATAAAATTCTTGACAACTGTATTTTTCTTTTTATTCTTACCTTCCATCCAGTCTAAATCATGCAGTATTATGGTCAGTGCTAGCTAAAAGCACCTACACTTGGACATGCTTCCTGCCTGACTCTGCCTTGGTTAGGATAACATCCAGAATTCTTTACTAATACAGTCCTGCACCACTTGAATGAACTCTGCATCAAATCCTTTTTCAGCTACCTGCCGCTCCCTACCCTAGAGATCAGGATCGCCCAGTATGCAACTTGCAGCTTGCAATCCATACTTAACAGACCCTTGAATTATCAATATTTCAAAGACACTGAATCAAGGCTCTAATCTTACAATACTTTAGAGTTGCCTCAAAATCAGTATTACTCCTTGAAGTAATCCCAGTATATGTACTTCTGGAACATTCAGTTTCTTTTTTATTATTTTGTACTTGCTACATACTTATTTATGATATGCATATTTTTTATTATCATATGTGTCTCTTCTTATATTTTTGTATCACTATTATATGTATTTCTTGGTCCAGGATGTGGCTGAAAATGGTTTCATGGCCAGTTCACTTGCCTGGTTAACAGTTAATAAAATGCAAATAAAATGAGTGTAACCATCTTGTGCCCAACTCCACTTCCATATTTTCTACCACAGACTCTCATCCCCGGCCTTTCATATGTCTGCGAGCTCATACACTGAATCAGTTCACCATCACTCCCTGTGGTACCTATAATGGATTCCAACTATGCCCACTCCTTTACTGTCTTCATTGGTTAGTGTTCTTCTTCTTCTGTGATCTGGCATTGAGTGTCCTGTTTTATGTAGACTGCTCCTCCACCAGTAGCCTTATCTTTTCAGTCTTTTCTGAAAAGGACATACCTGGAGACTACAATGTTTCGACACACATTTGTTACTGGGTCATTCCCCTGCAGGGAAACCTTTCCTTTGTTATATCTTCTGCTTTAATGAATCTCGGAATGTCAAAAAAAGGAGATTTCTGGTTGTCAGTATTCAAAAATTCAGTGCATCAGAGTTTGCAGGAGTCAGAGAACAGGAAGAAAATGAGCTTTAGTTTTGTGTTCTATCTTTTCCATCTTCTCCAAGTTAGTGCAATCTTGGAGAAGATATACATGGAGATTAACAATGTTTTGTAAACTCGCAAGGAACCACCACGAACAACCATAAGTGAACAAACAATTTATTAGGAGAGAGAACAAGCGCTTTCACGCACTATCCTAGTGCGCTTCCTCAGGTTACATTGTAAAAGGCAAATCCTTGTCTTTATATACAAAATATCCACCCTAATTAAACAATTAGATCAAACAATTAAGCAAGCTTATATGCATTTAAAATGGTAATCAAGCTTAAAGGCTACCAGAGTTGTCTCTGACTATGCTAAAAAGAGGAGAGCCAAATTTATTTGAAATATATACACATATAAACGTCTTGAATACAAGTCTTCAGAAACTTGAGTATTAAATTGATTACATAGTGTAGATATCCATAGAAGATAAACAAGTAAAACAGCAACCTAGAAAAATTGAACTATATAAAAAAACATATATGTTTATATGAATGGGCATATAAGAAGGTCCATTTGCAACATATAAATTCAACGTGAAAGCGATGTCATCAAATGAGATAAAAAGACCAACGGTCATAAATAGTAATAAATGTACTATTAGGAATATTAAAATCAACAATGTGTATGAGAAAAAGGAAAAATGAATAAGAAAGAGGGAGGGAAAGAAAGTGAAACAAGGAAAGGTGATGAAAGAAGGGAGGGAAAAGGGAGAGAAGAGGGGAAGGAAAGGGATGGGGGAGGGAAGGAGGAAAAGGGGGAGGGAGGGGAAAAAAGGGGAAAGGGAGGGAAGGAGAGGGGAGAGAAAGGAGAGGGGAGGAAGGCTGGGGATGAAAGGGTAGGGGGGAGGGGGAAAAAAGAAAGGAAAAAGGGGAAGGGATAAGGAAGAAAGGAAGGAAAAGTGAAGAAAGGGAGGGAAAAGGAAGTAAAAATGTCATATAGAAGTGATAAAAAAGTCATGTAAACATCTATAACTACGACTGCAAGTATGTGTATGAAAATCACCAAGTAACAATATAAAAAATGATCTGGCATTGAGTGTCCTGTTTTATGTAGACTGCTCCTCCACCAGTAGCCTTATCTTTTCAGTCTTTTCTGAAAAGGACATACCTGGAGACTACAATCTTTCGACGCACATTTGTTACTGGGTCATTCCCCTGCAGGGAAACCTTTCCTTTGTTATATCTTCTGCTTTAATGAATCTTGGAATGTCAAAAAAAGGAGATTTCTGGTTGTCAGTATTCAAAAATTCAGTGCATCAGAGTTTGCAGGAGTCAGAGAACAGGAAGAAAATGAGCTTTAGTTTTGTGTTCTATCTTTTCCATCTTCTCCAAGTTAGTGCAATCTTGGAGAAGATATACATGGAGATTAACAATGTTGGGATTGCCCTACCCTGCCCACAGTGGAGATACAGAGGACTTGCCATGGGCATTTTTTTTTGTGTACTACGCTACTATAGGAGAGTTACTGTTTTGAATATATGACTTCCTAATGATTTACTGTTTTGCATTTATTTCAGGCATGTATAAATGTAACGTGCAGATATTGCAGGTTTATACAAACAGGTGCCTCCTTTGTAGTGAGGGGTATTAAGTATGCAATCCAGGGCAGATTTAACTGCCCAGTACCCATGCAGTTTATTTCGCGAGATGTTGCTACTGTCCTGTTTTCTATATAGGAAAAACAGATAGGAAACTGCAGGAACGTATGTATGAACACATGTATGCCATTAGGATGGAAAAAATGTAGAATGCCTTAGCTAAACATATAATGGAGAACCCCCACCATGAATTTGTTTTTTCTGTTATTGATCAGATACAATCAGAAAATAGGGGGGGGACCTGAGTCTCTGATGTTGGAGATGAAGGTACTGGTTTGGCAGTTGAATCTGGATGCTTGCCACCACCCCAGCTTAAATGGAATGCTGTCTATAACATGTCTACTCAAATTAAAGAGTTTGGAAAGATGAAATTTAGTGTATTTTATAATTACAGGTATTTGTTCCTATGTAAATTCATAGTCAATGTATATGTCGGCATGATAGAAGAGACGACCTCTGAATTTCCCTACTTTATGTAGAGTTGTGTCTAAAGTATAGGAGGGTTACATATATTTCTAGAATTAACATTTTTTGAATAATATATTTTGTGAACAAAACAATATACTTTTTGAATAATAATATTTTTGAATAATAATAATATTATCATTTTTATTAATGTATCCTATTAATTTATATCACTATATTTTAGTTTTTAGTGTTTTTATATGTATATATGTACAGTATAGTAATATGGTCATAGTTAGATTTATTATTATATGACTAGTATAAAGCAAGCACAAAGAATTGAGTACCAGATCATACTTATAGATTCAAATACATGCCCTTTGGCTAACCCTATATGCCATGTTCTATGGGCTTTAAGCAAAGCGCATATACAAGCACATTGTTTTATGAGGGCAATGGAATCTGCCTCCTTGTTTCATTGTAAAGTTACTTTGTATTGTGATGTAGATATTTGTAGAATAACATCTAGCATCTAACATTGTGATGTAGATATTTGTAGAATAACATATAGGTATTTATTGAAGACCACTGAATGACTGTGAAATTTGTTTCAATATTAAGTATGTTGTCTTTCGTTTTTCATCCTTCATTTTATCTCCACATTCATCAGAATAAATCCACCGCTGAATAGCGTCTCATTAAGTTTTTAGGGCAGCATTCAGCTGTTGGACGTCACAGTGTTTTATATGGATATATCTATTACACACTGAATATTTTTAATGCTTCAGTATGCTGATCATTTTAAATGTTGTTTATTTATAGTTTTTATAATTTATATCCTAGTTGTTCAAGATGTTTTATATCTTGATTTCACCTGATGATTTTATAGAATGTTGTCAATTTATTTCTTGTTACACAAATCACATGAGGGGAGTTAAATTTATAAGGAAGGTTTTTGAATGCTAATGACGTGTTTTCTGTTCTGAGGAAGTTGGTTTTGATTAACCAACGAAAAGCTGTAAATTTCAAGCTTAAAGATAATAATAAAGTGTGGAATGTAACTGCTGTCATTCGAGTGTTTATAACATCTTGCTGATTATTTACATCTACCGGAGAGCAACTGGAAGGTTTCCGTTTTGTTTGGTTCGTTTCAGTTCTTTTCTGTTTTGGTCTGTCATCAAATAGTAATTTAGTTATCTATTTTTGTAAATGTTCACTTATCCATTTTACAAACACAGACTGACCATATTTATAAGGCTGCTTTCATAGGTTCATAGGTAAGTACTAGGCTAGCTGTACTTACAGGCCATTTTAAGCCTAGCCAGTTTCCCTTTTTGTGCTCAAAATAACCTGTTTTATTTGGTTGTAGATTGGCCTTACCCTTCCCATAGTCAATAATTACATATTTCCCCTAATGAGAATAGCTGAGATCATACCATAGATAATTTGAGCGGATCTGTTTTTGTGATAAAGAATTTAGGAGCTGCCTCTGTCCCTTTGTACTAGTACAGGGTTAGTCCTGTGATACATTTTCTGTTTCCCATCCACAGATCTATCTTGTGCTTGAAAATGGACAGGTTTGAACTTTGTTTTATCTGGATGGAGAGTCTGTTCCACAGCAGCTGTATCCTCTCCAAGATATACCTGTCCCTCCCAACTATTCTGTTGATGTCGCTAAAGAGGTTTAGATCCCCAGCCCATGTATATTTCCAATGTCATTTGACTTGCTGAAGTGCCGTAAATCTATCAGTAAGCCAGACACAAGTCACTTCTTAACAGTCTGTAAGATACCAACTATGGTGACAGGGCTTTGAGTCAATAAATGAAGGACTTGTTGTTTATGCCTTGTATCCTTTTAGTAAGCATCTCTGTAGGCATTCCAGTTGTTCCCTGTGTCTGGACAGGGCTGAGTAAATGGGGACAATGACATCCCTAGATCTGGACACAATCCGTTTACCTTTGTTTATAAACTATGCAGTATAGAAGGACTTTCTTACAACAGACTCAAAGTTAAGTAACCATCTACATATGTTCCCAAATCTTTCAATTTTAACATTTAATATTTGAGTACCAACGAAAAAATATAGGAAAACATTTGCTCTAAAAATGAACTACCAAAAGGCTTCTGTAGACCCTGAGAATTAATTACCACCCCTTTTTCCCAAAGTCACCTGTTCTGTCACACATTGTTTTAACTGAAAAGAGGCCACATTGAACCAAACTTTGGAAAGAATATTTGTGCACTGTTGTAAATAAACTGGATTTTATGGACTTGCATTTACATGAGCATTTGCTAGAAAATTTATTTGTTGAAACAGACTATCAGTACACTGGTGACTGTTTCTTTTCTGCTACCCCCCATAACTTTTGCAAGAAATTAATTTTGCGTTCATATTTGTAAATAAACCTCAACTTAAGACTAAAAAGCTTGTTGCAGAGACTATTTATTTCTGAATAGAAACACATCTAGTTCCTACTATATTGACTGTCACAGACATTCTCTAACACAATCCAGCTATCCGTTTGCTGGACATTCTCATTTCTTCTTTCCTTCTTCTTGGGTCTCCCATATCTTCTTCATCAGATTGTCTTCTGCTTTCTTGCACATGTGCCCAAGCTATTATACTCTGTTCCCTTTGACCTTCTCTGCAATTGGAGCTACTTGAGCCTCTGTTCTGATGTCCTCATTCCTTTATCTGTGCCTTAGTATGCATCCTACCACCCATCTCAGGCACTTCATCTCCATCATCTCTAGCTTTTTTAACTGCTCTGGCTTCACTGCTTAGGTTTCTGTACCATACAGAAGTACTAGTCACACCACTGCTTTGTACACCTTAATTTTCAGCTTCTTTGGCATTCCTCTGTGGCACACTACCCCTAGCACTCTGTTCCAATTGGCTGCAGCCCTTCCAATTCTAACTTTGACCTCCTCATCCAGAATTCCCTTCTCCTTAATCACCCTCCCCCAGATACTTGAAGATGTTAACCTGTTCTACTATTTTCCCCTCGATCCCAATATTCAGCTTCTTCTTCTTCTTCTAATTCACTATTTGCTGCCGTAACAAGTATCTCAGCTATATTCATTTTCATCTCATGTGCAGTCAGTTTTCCCCTGTCATTTGCTAAATTTCTTGCTCAGAGTCATCATAGTTATATACATTAGTCTGTCTAAATAAATAAAAAATAAATGGCTATAACATATGAGAACCTGGAAATGGCCTTATATACTTTTAGAATAGTTACTTATAATATCTAATCAAAATATATAATGATTCCTTTGTATTAATTTGGATGGGAATCAGACATCTCCCTTGAGCAGCTTTGCTTACCTCCTTGATAAACATGTATTTTGTCACCCTGACACTGGAATCCTTGAGTAAAGTAATCTGATGTCATTGAACAGTTCTATAAACATATTAGAAATGTCTTTAAAAATGAGGGAAAGCACTGAAATAATCCAGAGAACACAATGAGTATTGTTGCAAAAGTCTATTTATAAACTTGTGTGGAAATGTTGAAATATACTGAATTTAAAATAGGTGCCTAAAGACTATGATGTTAGGGTAAGGCTATTACTGTGAAAGAATAAACTGTGTTGCTCTAAATACTTCGTAAAAATTTTCTGAGACATTATTGGGGATGCACTCTACCGTAAAAGTTTGAATAAGTCCCTTCTTATGGTCAAAAGTTTGTTAATATTACACAGCTTAATCAAATTTAACATGGGAAACAGAATTAATTATAGGTTATATGATTTTATGACATTTCCTGAGCCAAAGATAGAAAAGAATATGTGGCTATAGTTCGGTAATCTGGTTTTAATCTGGTTTTAATGTTGAGATTTCTCAGAATTAAGCCTCAAGTTCTTTTCACTCAAATATTGGACAAAGTAAGACAGTTAAGAAGAAAGAAGAAAGGAAGAATAATACCCAACATGAGATAGAAAGTAAAAATATATAACACATTAATCCTGTCCAGTTCCATTATAAATAACATTGTGGTCATCAATGCATCAGACATTTACGGTTGTGGAACCACCAGTCAGGCCACGGAGGCTAAAACAAGAAGCTTCCTAACAACATTATCATCTTCTTCAATGATACCTAATAAAAATAGAAGTGAACAATCAACATTAATGCCCTATATCATTTGTACCAGAATGAAGTTTACTTTCACCACTGAGATATATGCTTACCTGTGCACCAACAGTGAAAAAAATTGCCAGGCATTGTACACAATGCAAATATACTGACAATATGAAATAGCATCTTTGTAGATCATTAAATAAAGTCTGAAGGAAGAACAGTGGATGACAAAAAACATATATTTTCACATAAATAGAAGCATTGTGTAAAGACACATGGTCTTAAAGATATGTTTGCACTAATAACTGAATATTGCGATTAAAGCTTGTTCCAATTTACTCATCTATTTCCTTTTAGCAGGATATTCAGTATACAGTAGAATCAATAACAGTTCCTTACAAACTAAAGATAATGGTCTATTCCTCAATTACCACGAGATAAGCTACTGTAAGATCTTTTTTTAACATACAAGTTAATAAGTTTATCATATATTCTCTTAACCTAAAGTATATAAGGACTAGATTCCATATAAATATGAACCAAGTCTACCCATGTTATATTACCTTCAGATAATAAAAAATATAATAATGGGACAGGAATGTTTACCTTTCAGCATATGTCAAGGTTAAATAAATATCAACAATCCTAAAATTAGGAAGTATAATAATTTGATATAGTAGTATTACTGAAGAAATAATTGTGATTAACAGGAACATATTACAGATGGATTTTTTTTCTTAAAGATTTATATTCATCAGAAGAATTAAGTGATATAATTTGTAAATACTTCAAGGTTTGTGCTCAGGTACATTTCTCTACATTAGGCATTATGAAAGCAAACTGGTCCTTAGCTGCTAGGAACAGCAGGGAGAGTAGGGAAGTACATCCAAGGTGTACAAGGACCCACTCCACTGTCGCAAGTGACTGGTTAGTACATGCCAAAATGGGCCCTGTAATCAATGACAGATCTGATAATGGCTGAGTAGAGTGCTACTATAACTTCCTTGGACCTTGATGTCATACCCTTACCTACAAGCTGAATGGTTTTCTTACTATTTTAGTTATGTATTGGTCAAAGGCCAAAATACCTTCTACATATGTTCTCAGATCCCTTACTACTGGGTCACCTCTTAGGGGTGTATTATTGATGGAGTAATAAACTTGAGTTGACAATTTCCTGAAGGACATTATAATTCACCTTTTGTCCTTGAGTTTTAGACCATGACTTTGGCACCACTTACCTCTCTGTGTTAAACCCTCTTGTAAGATGTTGGTGTCTTGGGAGGACTCTATTACAGATGGATTCACTTTATAAGCTCGAAATTCTGAAATCTTGAATTACAGAATCTCGAGCTCATAAAGCAGAAAATCCAAATACCCGAAACTACACAATCACGAAGCCCTAAATCCTGAAACCGCAAAACCATGAAATTCAAACTCCCAACACTTTCAAACACCATTACAACAAGCACATACACAACTAAATAAGCACACACACCTACCCTTATGATATGCAGGGGGGCAAGCCCTCCTGCACCCCCCTTACTTAAATATTCTAACTCCAAGGTCGCACTACATACACACAGACACAAAACACTACCACACAAACTACATTCCTCTCGCACACACACATCACAATAACAACACACACTAACACACACTATAGCCCCTACCCAACAACCTTAAACATAAATACTTACCTGAATCCATGAACACACCGCAACACCAGAACCGCTAATTCAAAATCTCCTGCATTTGAGATTTTGAATTTCACGGGGTTGCGATCTTCTGATCCTTCCACTTTATGAACTTGAGATACTGAAATTCGAGATTTCAGTATTTTGAGCTTATAAAGTGTTCCCATTACAGATCTCAATTTACAGTCATCTGTGAACTTGGTGAGCAGAGACCTTGAATTTTAGCCTTGACTTCTGAGAAATAGATGCCACACAGGAGTATATCCAGCACAGAGCCCTGGAGTACTCGATTAGTGACCAGTCTCTTAGTGGAGTTGGTCTCACCAATCCTGACTTCTTGAGTCCTATCTGTGAGCTGGCCTGCAATCCAGCAAGTTAATTAGGGATTTATGCCTAGGTCAGACAGCTTGTCAAAAATGCTGGAGTAGGGTATTGTATCCAATGCCTTGGCCAGGTCAAGATATGCAGTATACACTGTTTTACCCTTGTCTTTTGCCTTGGTGACCCTCTCAAAGAAGTCTACCAGGTTAAGTCAGCACAACCGACCCTTAACAAAGCCAAATTGGGATGGTTCCAGTGTCTGTAGACTGCCAATGTCCTTATTTATCATTTCCATGATAATTCATTCCCTGACTTTGTTTATTAGTCTTGTTAAATTGATGGCTCAGTAGTTTCCTGGGTCAGTCGATGGTCTGCTCTTGTGGAAGTAATGACTGTTGTGGTCCTCCATTCAGTTGGAAAATAGCTTGTTTCAAGGCTGTATTTGAAGAATGCCTCGTGTGGTCTTAATAGGTCTTGTTTTAGACTATTTGAGAGGCAACTGGGGATGTTTTTGGTACCCACAGAAGCAGTGTTCTTGGATTTAGAGCATGTTGCCAGCACCTGGTCCCTGCTAATAGTTGGGGGAACTATGTTGGAAGGAATTTCACCAATAGGATGTGGTGGGAAGTGAGGGATGAGGTTTGAGTTGAATTTATTAGTCAGCAGACTTGCTATGTTACCTTGATCATTTAACATGATACCATTTGTGACGATATGAGGTAGTGCCATCTGTGCCAGGGAGAATAGGGGCAGTGCATGTGTGACATATGCCAGCATAGCTAGCTGGAGTTTTGTAAAGAATTTTATGTCATTTGACTATCACACTGATTTGTACAGATGCTTGTGTTAAAAATGCATTTGTAAAGTTGCTTGTGTTAAAAATGCATCAACAATGGATTTTGCTGAACAGAAAAAAGATGTACATGTATGTCAGACAGTATTATTACAACTGATTAAATGTATATGTTTTAACAGAGAATTCTGGAAGGGAAGAGGTTAATTTCAGTCCAGCTAATTTTGAAAAATAGGTTAAAAATTAAATGGATTACTTTAGGCCATAAAGATTTCATCTTACAGGTCTGATTGCAGCCAGAGGCAAAAATATCTGAGAAAAACAGGAGTAGGAATCTTACTGTATTGTCCTTAGGGGTGAAATAATTGCTACCCTGGAATGGCGGAAGTTCTTGGAATTGTTTTATAGCTTTCAGATGCTGCAATAGATTTTAGCAAAGCTCTGGGTGTGTATTGTACCAGAGTCAGGTAACCAGATGTGACGTCATTCTATGACCAGCACTGAAATTATTTTTATATATTAGTGAGAGATATGATGGAACTCTCACAGTAGCATCTGATAGGAAAGATCTCTCACAGGTATCACACACAACCTCACACCTCATCTTGCCTTGCTGTAGTAAACAACTCAACACTCATCATCTTGCCTTGCTGTAGCAAGTAACTTAACTAGGGAACAGTAATTCTTTAGTCAGTCAAAGAAATGTAGTGAGATTAGTTAAGTATTGTTTTTCTGCCTCTGTATGAATCAATCCAACAGTGTTATTTTTTATACCTCCTGTGATTGAAACTCTGGTGTTTATTGTAACTAGATATTCAGTATTCTCATGTTTTCTATTTTATTATTTATTATTAAATATTTCTATACCTTTCATTGTGGCTAGTCTTTTAGAGAATACTTTTAACATCTTAAGAGTAATTATGCTTATTTAATCACACTGTGGCCGCTTGTAAAAGCCTTGCTGCATTGGTCAAACTCTACCATTTATATTAGTATTAATTTTACTCAGTATAATTGGGTACCCTTATAAGAGCCTAAGAGTAGCTGACTGATGACAGCATAATTACCTTATAGTTGGGCAGAGGGGGCAAAGCTGGTAAATCTGTGCCAGTCTTTCCAGGAATGTGTGTCTGTGTGTGTGTGTGTGTGTGTGTGTGTGTGTGTGTGTGTGTGTGTGTGTGTGTGTGAGTGATGATCAGATATCCAAGTGTGTGTGTCAGCTACTTGGAACAGGAACATAGAGCTCCAAAGAGGTCATTGTGAAGTCATGTTTGGGGCCTGGAGAGAGGGACAGAGAGAGTCCAGTCAAAGGTCTGGAGTGTGCTCCCTGTGTGCTCTTAAGGGGAAATTGTGCTTGGTGCAGAGAGCTGCATCTGAAAATACTGTGTGTATCCATATTTGTTCCTAGTGTCTGTCCCCCCTAGTGTCAGTGGTGAGGGGTCTATATTATAAGCACGAAAGTTTACTTACCCGAACGCCTAAATGTCGACACATCTTCATTGAACTGTGAAAACATAGATCGTCTAGAAGCGTGAAATCAGAAACGTCGAATCGTCATGGTTGGCCCTTCTGTGGTATAGCTCCGTAAGGTAAGTGTGCGATAGTTACTGACCTTAGGGTTGGGGTGTGGGTTAAGGTAAGTGCATAGATGGTAATGGTTGTTAGATTTAGTATAGGGTTAGAAGTAGGGTTTTGTTAAGTGTATGCGTGTGAATTATTTAGTTTGTTTCTGTTTAGCTTTTTAAGGTAAGTGTGCGATAGTTACGGACCCTAGGGTTAGGGTGCGGGTTAAGTTAAGTGCATACATGGTGGTATATGTAAGATTTAGTGTAGGGTTAGAAGTAGGGTTTAGTTTAGGGTTAGAAGTAGGGTTTTGGTTAGTGTATGTATGTGGTTTATTTAGTTTGTTTGTGTAGGTAGGATGTAGCGGGTGGTGGGGTGGGACAACTATGACAGTTCGACTTTTTGAATTTCACGCTTTATGGCGTTCGGTGTATTTGCGGTTCACAGAATATGTGTCGACATTTAGGTATCTGTGTAAGTAAACATTCGTGTTTGTAATATAGACCCAGTGGTGAGGACTGAGGCTGCTTCATTACTGGCCCAGAGTAGGGACCATCACGCCGTTCACCACCAGTTCAGCACACTACTGTGTTTTACTTTTAATGTTCCAAAAATAGATAAAGAAGGTCTTGTTATTGTCCTTAACCTGTGGGGCTATCCTGACCTCACAGTTGACCTTGTTGGAATTAATTAAGTCTCTTTGTTTCTTGTTTAGTTGTATAAGAGAGCACTTGTCTTTAAGGGAGTTGCTCTTCCTGATTTTGGCCATGAGTTTTTTTCATTTATTATATACTCTGTTTAGATGAGAATTCCATCAGTGGAGTTTTTTTTTTATTTGTTTTGGCTTTAGTTCTGATAAGTATGGCAGCTTCTATGTAGACATTTGCATATTTTTATAAGGACATTGTGAATAGTTCTGCATAAGTAGCTGTGGTTTTGAGGTAAAGGGGAGCCTTGAATTTTGACAAACTGTCATGTAATGGGATGTAGTTTACCCTGAAATAGTTACTGTTACTGGTTTAGCTGTTTTTTTTGGGTTGATTTTTACTTCAAAAAAGACAGCTTTGTGATCTAACCTCACTAGTGAGGACATGACCCTATGAGGATATGGCCATAATATGGTGAGGGACATTATCTATGGTAACTTGCACATGAATGAGCTCCATGGTATCATTCTGTTTAACCAACCTAGAAATATGTTTCTTGCTAACATATATGAAGACACCTCCACCTTTGGCCCCAGTCTGTGCTTTTGTTAGCTAAATGTGTAGAAGGTACTGTAACCTTGCACTTCCAGAGTAATTTCTATGTCTTTAAACCAAGTCTCTGTCACAACAGAGATGTCTACCTTCTCCAGAGTGAAAATAGTTTAAAGGGTGTGGAGTTTTTTTTTTTTTTTAGGCTACTAGCTTTGAGCAGTAACACCTTAAGGTAGCTTGGGGACTTTTTCACTATGTTGGTAGATTTGTATTTTTGCCATTGCCTAAAAAAGCTCTAAGGGGTATATAAAGTTTTAGCCAATATCGTAAAGCCTAAAGGGGACAAATGTAGCCTATCCCTGGCAAAGAAATATGGTCTGTTGACCGTGTCCTCCCATGCTGACAGATCTTGGGTCCCCCTGGAGTGACACCAAATATTACACCAATTATTAAAATCAATCATTTTATGTTTGTACTGTGGCATTATCCTTGGTGAAGGGAGAATGCTGCTTACTGCAAGACTCATACCAGTCTGTGACACATATTCTGATATCTCTTTCATATAGTCGAGTGAGGTACATCTCAAGTCATTTACACCCACATGGACTATGATAGAATCATATTGGTAACTGTAGAACATCCAACGTATATTTCTACAGAAAAAAATATACATTAGCTTCCATTTTGTTTAGGGGAAAACCTTCAAACCTGTACAAATATCTCTTTGTATTGTCTGTCTATCAACAACATGTATTAGGCTGACTTAGTAAGCAAACTTTTGAATATGTTGACACATTAATTTATTTTAAAAGGTTGCAAGACTCGGTAAAAAAAAAAAAAGTGATGGGCATAGCCAGACCATGTCTGGTTTGCTTCTATTTCTTATATGCATCACTTTTTTTTCATGGTTAATAAATACAGTTGCTTGTATAGAATTTAAGATAAAAGCCATTATCTGACTTTTATCTGTTTTGCAAATATTTTGTTGTCTTAGAGATCATGTCATGTGCATTTACCTATAACTTTTTCAGAGAACTTGCCTAACACAGTCAGTATCATTACATTAAGAGAGTCGGTTAAATGTGAAACAAGTTTATTTTTTTTTTAGTCATTTATGAAAATCATTGCCATGTGGCTATATTTAAAAGCAGAGCGTAGTTCAGATTATACATACACACATATTTCACTGTCTGGGCTCAATTACTTTGGTAATTTGCAAAAAGTTGTAGGTTTACTCTTTATTAGGGTTTTTGCATTCTCTACAGATAAAAAAGGTCTGTTAGAATGTCATGCTTCCCCCTGAAGGGATCAGCTTTTCTTTAACAGTATACTAATTACATAGCTGGTGATAGTTTTACGATGAAAGTGACTTAAGTGCATGTTTAGCATTCCTTTGTATCCCACATTTATAGAGCATGTAATTCAGCATGAATACCTGCTGTGTCTTGCTCGTTTTCTTGCTGGTCTTGCAGTTTAGAATACCAAGGTGAAGGGGACTGCAAGTGACTGATTTAAGGCCACTCGCTTTACTACTCGCCTTTGACTGGATCTGAACCTGAGATATCCAGTTTCCCATTCAGCTTTCCAAACACACCATACTCCTTTCTCATACTGCCATCCTGGTTTAAAGAATGCAAGCTAGAAAAGGAGTCAAAATTACAAATGCTTTGAAGAGACAGCTGGACTGCCTTGCTGAGGCAGTCCACATGGCCTAAAACAGTGAAAAATATTTTGGGACAAGTCTAAGCATCCTGAAGATACACCTACAAAAGGTAAAATAAATTATGAAAATAAAATACTGTGATACCGATAAGAGATGTATGCAAGCAGAATGAGATACATGACAACGCAACAGTCACAGAGATGTGTCATAAGGCATTGCTGTCATAAATAATGTGACCCAAGTACTGGAATGAGAGCAAAGCTCACTCTGCTGGTAGGTTATAACCATGACTCTAGATGACAACATTTACATATATTTTTGAAACATCTAGTGATGGCTGTGGCCGTTGTGTTTCCTAGTATCTTTTTTTTTTTTTTTGCATGAGACTGCACATTTCAAATATTAGAAAACAGTAATGCAAAAATTAGGGTTTTTAACTATAACATTAGAGTTCACTTTGATGCTTAAGAATTAAGCATAACCAATGCATATTATTTTTACATTAAGCTGACTTATTATTCAACGATTGTTTTATTAATGTTGTTGTAGCTACATGGAAATTTTGGAAATTCCAAAATAGCTGTAGCACAAAATTCCATAATGATGATATCACATGAGAATGCTGGTATTGGCCTGCAGGATTGTGAAGACTGGAATCTGCAAGTTCTGCAATCTTAAATGTCCAATCATGAGTGAAGGGTTTCACTCTATCGACCTTTCTCTGGCTCATAACTTAAAAAAGTGTTTAAGTTCTGCTCAGCGTTACTAATTTGTCATCAAAATGCTTTTGTCACATAGAGCAATATCAACAGCTCAAACATATTGAAAAGCTAAGTTCTCTAAAGGAAAGCTTTTGGACTGGAAAAGTGCAGTGTTATAGGAAACATAGCAGCTTTCCTTATTTTTGTACTAAAACGATGGACTGTTATTTGTTCACGAGTCTTATATAGTTGCACTAAAGTTCTGAATTTTAGTTGTGTTTTACAGCGAGAAGACAAATGCTTTTTTTCAGAATGCCTCACCAGTGGTATACAGATAAAACACTGACTATACAATCCAGCAGCCTCCCTAAGTCTGCTTAGCTGCACAAGTGATGACAATTAGCTGGAAGGAATGATGTGCCCATCCTGGGATGAGAGGGTGGGTCTTGGCTGCTTTTGCAATTGCTCCCTGCCTTGATCCCTACTGAAGGGCAGAAATGGAGTTGATGGGAAAGAGTCAATGCAGGAACAATGTGGGCATAGCCACCCATACTGGGGATGGTAGCCTTTGACAGCTCCATGCAGGAAACATGACGAAAAATGTTAGAGGGGCATAAGAAGTCCAAATGGTGATGTCGGTTTCATGTCTCAGGTTGGAATTCCTGTGAAAGCCCAAAACACCCTAATGCCTGTCTGAATGACAGCCTCTTTAAATGGCTGTTGACCTAGAAGATCAGAGGAAAAACTCCCACCTGGTAGAAACAAATGGACTTGAATCTGATAGGGGCTGTTCAGTGATTGGTAAAAAATTATGTCTCATCTGTTGTATTTTTATTCCTTTTACTTTTTTGGTTGATATTGTGTGCCCTTCAGCATTGTAGAACTTTCTGTCATGAAGGAATGTCCCTGATCCTGCCTTCTTGATATTCCATGTACCAGAAGTAACTGGCATATATTTTCTACATTTATTTGGTTCCTTGTCATACAAGTGCCCTGTAAAATCCAGTGCTGATGATGGGATACCGATGATGTTGGAGTGCCTGCGGAGGTGCAGCAGTTAGCATTGTCGCCTCACAGCAAGAGGTTCTCTGGTTCGATTCTCGGCTGGAGTGCCTTCTGTGCAGAGTCTGCATGTCCTCCCTGCAGTCACATGGATTTCCTCCGGGTGCTCCGGCTTCCTCCCTCATTCCAATGACGTGCAGTAGGTGGAGTGGACACTCTAAATTGGCCATAGGTGATAGCATGTGTGCAAGTGAGTGGTGTGAATGAACTACCATGACAGGGCTAGCCACCCAGCGGTGTAAACCTTGGCTCAAGATGATTGTCACTGCAGAAGTGACACCCAACCCCAAGTGCAAAATGGGAAAAGGGGTTGAGGATGGATGGATGGATGGATGGATGATGGGATACCAAGCTGTCTAAATTAACTGAATAAAGGAAATAGTAAGGACTAGGCATAAACGCTTGATCAGAGTTCAGTGTCAGGACCCACGTGGCTGCTAGCCACAGTTATCTGTGATGTCTAAGGGTATGCTCACATTCATTCACTCACTCAGAGAAAGAAATGATGCATGCATGTATGTGCATACCTATTTTTTATTCTCATTTTTGTTACTTTTCCATCTTACTGTATGCCTTTCACGTCCTTGTTGGCTTTGAAACTTTTCCTTGATGCTTAGAGTTATGTGCTTTTACTGTCATGTGAACAAGTGCTGTGTTGGTGCAAAGCATTGTTACAACTTAGCCAAAATTAAAATTTCAGAACTTGACTTATTCCACACCAGATTTGTTTATTTTAAGCCATTTATATCACTTTAAACAGCTTAAAATCATAATATTCAGTCTGAACAGTAAAAAAACTGTGTCCCTGTGTCCTTCTCTTTTTTTTTTTTTTTTGCAAATCCAGTAGCAGAGACAAAAGATACCACACACCAACTCTGCTATTATAGAATGCAATGCAATACAATAATGCTTCAGGAATAAGATCATTTACCCCTTTAGCCTGCCTGGATTCCAAAACACTGACTGTTAAAATGCTTTGCTAGAGCCTTTTTAAAATTTTATAAATTCTTGCTGTCCTTAGCTGGATGTGGCAATGCATTCCATTTTTAGCAACAATTTCTGTGAATGAACTAGCAGCTCTATTATTTTTGTGTGGACTCTTCAAAGTTTGAAAGTCTCTCATGTCTTTCACTTTTTCTTAATACTAAGCATTCCCATAAGAAAGAGAATATGCGTTAAATAATTGAATCAGATCTCTTTTACTCTGCCTGTATGATATGGAATTTTAATCCAGTTTTTCAAGAGTTTACTCTTAATTTAGTAAATTATAATCCTATTGTGAATATACACCTTATTTCCACTTCTTGGCAAAAGGATGCCAGAGTAGGATATATACTATTCTATGTTTTGGACAAATTATAGAAGCCATTATTGTTTTTAATACATCTGCATTTCATGACTTAATGTACCTTTTTACACATACTGCATCCTAATACATTTCTTTATAACTATGCCTCCATACCCTATAATGTTTAATTCCAATCTACTAGGATACCAAGGTCATTTCATGTTTTAGCATTCTCTATCTCTTTCTCATTGATGTGATACAAAGTTCTTTGCATGATCCAAACTGCATATATGTTGTCTTTGATATATTAATTATCATGTTTCTAGGTTTATATGAAAGTGCTAGGCATTTCATCTGCAGATCATTAAAAACATTCAGTAGTTCCTGATAGCCTCAAGGAGGGCAAAACAGGATATACCGAGTTAGAAGTTTTGGCTGCCCACCTAATTGTTAAGGTTTGCATTGAAGGTGGCAAGAATGCTACTCTGCTTGACATGTAGTGGAAGTTTGCTCCAGAGATGAGGGATATGTTGAGCTAGGAATTTATCATACCAATGTGTCTTGTTTATCTGTTAATTAAGGTTTAGTTCCTTTAACCAGGTATTTGAAGTACCATTTGTTCTGCAAAGGAATAGGAGGCCAAAAAGAGCTGGATCTTTCATGGCTCAAAAAGGCTAGACACAGGTCTCCATGCCATGGGGAATTCAATATGTAAAGAGGAAGGGCTGCCAGTCTGTCCTGATAATTAAGATTTTTGAAGTCACTGAAATACTTATGAATCTCACAGGTCTCTCAAGAGCTGAGTGATATCTTTAGACAAATACATGCCAAAAGGTACATTATATTCAATAATGGGTCTGATGAGATATGAGTAAAGAAGAATTAAAACTTCTTTGGATCAAGTGGAGATGCCTATAGTAATTAGATAAGCCAGATAAAAGTCTTTATTTACTACAGTGAAAACATGATGGTAAAGGGATAAAGAATTATAAACCAGAGTGCCAAGATCCTTTACAGCAGTGTCTGATTGGAAAGCTATGTCACCTATATGGTATGTGAAAATATTTTGTTTACCAAAGTTAATTTTGCTACATTTCTAAAAATGTAATTTGAAAATATTGCCCTTGTATCATTTGTTAACATAGTCTAACCCATGCTGGAGCAACTGTAAGTCAGTGGAAGATCGAATAAGAACACCCAAGTTATGCATTTGCAAACTCAATTAACCATTGGTCAGGAGTGAAGACCTGGAGGTCTGACAAATAGATGTCAAATAAGAGAGGACTCACACTGAGCCTTGTGGTACACCATTGGTAACTTTCAAAGTGACACCTACAACTCCAACCACATGGGTTCCGTCAGGCAACCAATTAGCTATCACTGAACAACACAAGGATTTACATTCAGATTTACAAATTTGTCAATAATGCCTGCATGGGGAATAGTGTCAAATGCCTTGGCCAGGTCAAGGTATGATGCATACACTTCAGTTACCCTTTTCTAAGAAATTAATGAGGTTAAACAGGAATGACAAAGCCAAATAGGTGAGCTTCAAGTGTTAACAGATTTTCTAGATTAATGAGGTCTAATGTAATTTGCTCCATAGCTTTACATATAAAGCTAGTGAGACTAACAGGTCTGTTGTTCCCAGAGTCCATGGCTTGGCCACCCTTGTATAATAACATTACAGTAGCTATTTTCCAGGCTTCAGGAATGCAGCTGGTCAACAGGCTTAGATTAAATATGTTAAACTAGAGTTCAGATAGACCATATTTGGTACTGTTAATCAGGTAACTTGGTATATTATCAGGGCCCATGGATGAGATGTTATTAGCTTTTGTGAGGGCTGAGAAAACATGTTCCGTAATAATAAACGGGAGTGGCTATGACTGTAAAATCTGTGGAATAGCTATAACTGTGAGTAGTATTAAATTTGCACTAAGTTTTTCAGTTAGGATATTTGCTATTTCCTATTGATCAGGGAGGGTGTGCAGTATTATTGTGGGCTAGCTCAGATCATTGTTGGCTGTTTTTAACCTTCTGACATAGCCTGACATAGTCTGAGAAAAGATTTATAGCTATTGTTTGATTCAGTTGCTATTTTAAGCTCATATTCAGCTGTGAGCTTCCTGATAGTTCCATTAAACTCTAATTTGCTTAAGTATGCTTTTAAGGGAGGTAGAAAGAGGCCTCTTATAAAGATTAAGCAATTTATTTTTCTTTCTATATAATTTATTTATACAGGTATTCTACCATAGGTGGTTTGTTTTTAAATTTTTCATTATATTTGGTGCAGATAGGGACTGCCTTATCCATACAGCTATTGTAGGAATAGAAGTTAAAGACATAGCTAGCAGCTTTACAATAGGATCCATCAGAAGAGGATTACAGTGAAATTTATTTAGGTTATCAAGTAAGTGAAGAAAGTTTGCTTTTGAGTTTTCTACTGCCCACCTGTAAAGATGTTGTAAGCAAGTCTGCAGTCTTATGCTATCATTGATGTTTGCGACATAGTTCCCTATTTTAGGGTCATCTCTGTCAAGGCATAACAAGACATCTGATGGAATATGAATATCATTCATATCTAAACAGAACAAGATATGGCTCAAAAACCATCCCCTGTGAAACACTTTATATAGTAGATTAACATATTAACATTTCCATGTTCATTTACTAAGACACTCCATACAACCAAGGACTTTGATATGCCTAAGTCATTTCATTTATTCATTAACAATAAATGATCCACCCTGTCAAATGTAGATGTAAAATCTTTAAATATTACCTAGTCTTGGTGTTCTTTTCACAGCTTCTATTATGCTATTGTTGTAGAAAAAATATATAAATGGTCTGTATTGATCTATAATTTTTATAAGTAGTTTGATGTATGTTATAGGTATCCAGTTTTCTCATGCCTTCCATGAGGTAATTCAGAATTAGGATTTCCATTATTTAGTTGGCAGTAGACAACAAATGTATTGGTCTATAAAAGCTGTGGTTGATGTTTGAAACCCATTGGTTTAACCAGAGCATTTTTTAGTCTTTATGGATTTGTATGTTCACAAATAAGGGTATAAAATTTTCTTAGTGAAAGAACTAGTTATTTCAATGTTTTAGATCCTTATTGGCTATGCCATCTAATCCAGAGACTTTGGCAATATCCAGTTTTCACAGAATCCTACTAGTCTCTTCCTCAATTATAATAAATACACATTCTAAATTTCAAACAGTTTTCAACTTGTAGCTAACAACATCATACAATTTAATAAAATTCTGTGTGAAGAATTTTGTAAACTTTGATAGTGTCTCTGGCCACATTTCTGTTTAGATCAAACTGTTTGCTTGCTGGTATGATTCTCTGCCCTTTCTCTTATGTTGAAAGATTTTGTGTTGTTTTTACAATTCCTTGCTAGTTGTGCTTTGTAATTTTATTAATCAGGTTTTGCTTTATATTTGATCAATTTATCAAAGTTGCTTATTTCCTTTTTAGTGCATTGTATTTTGCTTTGCATTTATTAAGCCTTTTTTACAAATTCATTAACTTGACACATTTTGAACACATGTTCACATGCAGTTTTAGAAAATAAAACATTGTAAACATTTTCATTAGTTTCATGCATTATACATATGTTGTCTATTTTAACAATTATCTTTCACCCTGACATTGCATAAATTGTTCAAGTCCTGCTTTCCCTTAACTTTGTCTTCTCTTCCTGAACATTATTCTGTATTTATTGCTCCCATAAATTCTGTTGATTTGTATGTAATTTGCTTCAATGTTTCTTCATAGGCAATGTTTCCCAAGCTGGTTTTCCTGGGTTATAATTTGTAATTGGATATTCTCTATTATCCTTTTCTTGTCTCTTAGGCAGAGGGGAGAAGAATGATGTAATCACAGAATGATCACTGCTTAGTAAAGGGGAAAGAACATCACAAAACTTTACCTTATAAATATCTGGCATAAAAATAATAATATCTGAAATGTTTTCCCCAGTAGCTTTTTTAAAGATTTATGTTATTTTCAGTGATGAAAGATGTGAACACCTTCCTTAGGCTATTTGATGTATCGGTGATACCTCAGTGCAACCCATCTAGGGATCTGAATGTTGAAATAGGGATCTGAATGTTGAAATAGGGATCTGAATGGAAAGATGATAAAATCAGAAAGCAAAGCAGACTAGTGTTTCTGAAACTGAATGCATCCTCAAGTCTCGGTGAGTACATTCATAATGTGGACCCTCTTTTTACAAAATTTCACCAAAATGACACGGGTATATAGACTATATTTTATATAACATATATCATGGACAGAAATAGGTTAAGAAGTAAAAAAGTCAGCTGGGTGCACAAATCCCAGGATAAAAAAAGTGCTCAATCCTGGTAGGGGCACTGGTGCCAGAACTGAAAAATATGACAGTGTAGAATCATCAAGACACAGAAAAATTCCTAAAACGGGGTTAGGCCAGGCTCAGGAGGAGAATGCCCCAGTGTTATAGAAGGAAGTAGTAGTCCACAAAAATCACAAAAATTGACAGATGATAGAGTGGATTATTGAGGATAAGAAATATGCATTGTCACTATTATGCAAGAAGCCTAGAATTATTGGGCAAGAGATATACAAAAAGATTAAGAGAAAAATTAGAGAAAAGAAAAATATTTGCACAAAAAAAATGTCAAAAGTTTCAAATGCCAATTTGTGTTCATTAATACAACAGAGTCATGAAAAACATTATGTAGACCAAGAAACCATGGGCTGTTTGGAAAAAGAAGCAACTGAGGAAGTGCGAAAATTTAAAGCACAAAATCTAGAGATTTTTGAAAGGTATAAAAAAGAAATATGGACATAAGAAAGAAAGAGAGATCTGATATGGTGCAATATTTATGCAAAGGAGAAAGCCAACGCCAAATTAATTTATACAAAAACGCAGCTCCAAAGATGTTCAAAGAAAAATACAGACAAAGGTACCAGATATGAAAAATTTCACAATACAAAAAATATGATCACAAAGCGGGAACACAGAACAGAAGATTAATAAATCAGAAGTTAAAAAAAAAGAAGCTGAAGTTATGAAATACACGCAGAGTGAATGATTTAGTGTAGAAAGCCTAAAACAGGTCATATACGTCACAGCATGATGGAACAATGAGTCCCCCAAGTAAGGAGAAACAGGAGGAACTGGACATATCTGAAGAAGAAATATGGACATGGGAAACAAAAATAGATTTAATATGGTGCAATATTTATGCAAAGGAGAAACCAAAACTAATCAATACAAAAAAGCAACGCAAAAGATATTTGAAGAGAAATACAGGCAAATGCATTCAGATATAGAACATTTTACAATAAAAAAAGAAAGGGAGAAACTAGAAAAGTTAATTAGTAATGGAGAAGTTAAAGAAATAGGAACTGATGTTATGGATTACCTGTGAAGTGTGTAGAAAACCTAACTCTGATAACATCACAGCATGTAGAATAATGAATCCCCAAATTAAGGAGAAACCTGCAAACTTGGAAGTATCTAATTAGGTGTCAAAAGGAGATACTTCAGAGTCTTCAGTAGGAAACCAGTACAAAAGTTCAGTTGGAGTTGCACAACAAGGGAAGGAACAGGAAACTGTGGCAACTGTGACACAGTCAATGTGGAGTGACAGGCCAGTGAGTTCCCATATGAAAGAGGAACAAATGATACAGGGTGAAGCTGAAAATAATATGGCACAGGAAGACTTTCTGGAACTTTCTGTAGAATGCCCGCAGTTTACAGAGAACAAAGAATGTGCCCTTAGTTTAGAAGAAAATGATCCAAGGGAAGAATTTCTTGATTTAGTAGTGATGGATAGACATATTAAGATCAATGAAATAAGCAATCTACAGAAAGTCAATAAGACACAACATTTTAGAAATAAAGCAAATGAACAGAGTAATCAAGACTGTTCATAGAAATTCATGCAATATAACAGAAGTAAATAGGATATATTACTGTGCAGCTAAATTAATAACAGATAACGTCTTATCACAAAAACACAGGGCAGTAAATGAATGGAAGTGGAGAAATCAAATGCCATCGTGGAAGTATCAAATAGAGAAAACTATGAAGGAATTAAGGCAAGAAGTGCTGCTGTTACAAGAGTACAGAATAGGGAACAGATCAACATAAATACTCAGAAAGATAGACATGATAAAAGCAATGCACAATATCAGAATAGATCTATCATACACTATTGCAAATAATAAACTAATATATCAGCACAGGCAGAAAAAACTTAAAAGATATGCAGATAATTATAAAGGAAAAATATAAAATAAGCAATTTATTGATGGCACAAAAAGGTTTAATAGAGAACTGGGAAACAACGTGAAAGGAATAGAAACACCACCATAAAAAGAAATAGACATACTTTTGAGAAATATCTATGAAGATCCTGTGGAACACAACAAATAAGCTGAGTGGATAAAAAAAGTAAAAGAAAGAATAAGTTCAAATGTACAGGATGTGAAATGGGATGAAATAATGGCCAGAGAAATTGGAACAAAATTAAGAAAAGCCCCTAAATGGAAAACCCTAGATGTAGTACCTAACTTCTAGCTAAAAGTATTAACATCTTTACATGAAGATTTAGCCATAAGTAAGAACTATTTATATACACATCCCAAACAAACACCAACCTGGTTAACAAAAGGAAAAACAATACTTCTCCTTAACAATGAACTTGCAAGATATCCTAAAAACTATAGACCAATTACTTGCTTTCCAACAATATATAAACTACACACTGGAACTGATGCCAACAGAGTTTATAGTCACTTAGAATAAAACTCAATCATGGCAATAGAATAAAAGAGTAACAAAAGAAAATCATATGTAACAAAGCTTCTTTCATTGTTAAATAAAGTCATACTGGCAAATTGTAAAAGGGGGAGGAATCTAAGTATGGCACAGATAGACTACAAAAAAGCATTTGACAGTATCCCACATTTATGTATAAAAGAGTGCTTACAAATGTATAAGATACATCCTACACTGATCAATTACATTACAGTGACCATGAAACAGTGGCAAACCACTTTGCAGCTTAGCCATGATAAAGGATAAATTATTATCCCAAGGATAAAAATTCAAAGGGAGATATTGCAGGGTGACTCTTTGTCACTGCTGCTCTTTTGTTTTACCCTTAACCCATTAAGCTATCTACTTTATAGATCAGGTCATGGCTACAATTTCATGAACTATGCAGTTTTAAATCATCCACAAAAGCAACCCTTAAAGCAGGAAAGCTGCAGCAGCAAGAAAATATCAATCTGAAATACAAATGTGATATAAAAGAAATGTAAGAAAGAGGCTGTTTATAAATATTTGGGAAGTGATGAAGGATCTACAATAAAATGTGAACAAATGCAAATAAAACATAGTAAGGAATATTTTCAAAGGCTGACATTAATACTGAAAACAGCTCTGACATCTAGGAACAAGGTCTGAGCTATAAACCAATTTGATCTATTTTATAGATTGGTCATGGCTACGGTTTGGCTCCAGGAAAGGTTTCCGGGTGATTGACTGGCCCCAAAAGGTATTGGATCAGTTGGACAGGAAAACAAGAAAAATGCCTCATGCTTATCAAATGATTTATAAAAATCAGTGTAAACCAAGTACTAACTCCCTTGCCCAACTTTTCCTAGAATTTATAAACTCAAATGCCCTGGTTCAACTGATCAACACTCCCACCAGAGGTGTCAACAAATTGAACCTGGTCATCACCAACATGGGCGACCGGTGTTCCACACCAGAGATCAACTCCTCGCTGGTTAGATCTGACCATAAACAAATCACTTTGGATATACATATTAA
This sequence comes from Protopterus annectens, assembly GCF_019279795.1. Taxonomy (NCBI): domain Eukaryota; kingdom Metazoa; phylum Chordata; order Ceratodontiformes; family Protopteridae; genus Protopterus; species Protopterus annectens. The sequence goes on from NC_056747.1 coordinate 947,523,086, forward strand.
GCCCACACCCCCGGACAAGAAAGCCACCATAAAAAACTTTTCAAAAGCAAGCTTCACATTACTTAAGACTGAGGTGGAAAGTTTCAAAGCCCCCATGCTGAAGGATAACACTGTCCAAGCTGCAAAATCCTTTACTAATGCATTCTATGGGCAGCTACAAGAATGCATGGATCATGCCATCCCAAGCAAAACCAAGACTCACTCCTCCAAGAAAAGGAAACCAGTCTGGTGGACTCCTGCCATAAACAAGCTATACAATAGAAGGAGGAAACTAGTACACAAAAGAGTAAAATCCCAAGAAGGGAAGACATCCCTGATCAGTATCAGCAAGAAGCTACGATCTCTCATAAAATCATCCAAGGCAAGCTTTGAAAGAAAAATTGCCAAGGACTCCAAATATAACCACAAGACATTATTTAGCTATGTCAGGAATCTAAGTGTTAATGCTCAAATCTGCTCGGAGTTAGTGCAGAATTGCACAAAATACACTGAAAAGACCAATATCACTAACATCCTGGCAGACAGGTTCAGCGCAAACTTCATCCCCCTCTCACTCTCAAAACGGCCCATAATCATACCAGAAGAATGTAGAGTCCCTGAAATCACAGACACTCAGGTTAAAATAGCCCTCTCTAAAGCCAAAAACTCAGCATCAATGGGACCGGACGGTGTCCCAGGCTGCATACTACATGAGCTCAAAGATGAACTAACCCCCTCACCTAAACACACTGTTCAAATTCAGCCTCTCCACAGGCTACATACCCATACAGTGGCACACAGCAACAGTTATTCCACTCCACAAAGGTGGAGCCACAACAGACCCCGGGAACTATTGCCCTATTGGCCTGACTAGCTTGGTCTGCAAGGCTATGGAGCACATTATCATGGAACTCATTAACAGAGACATTGGGAACCCCCAAACACTGCACCCTACCCAGTTTGGCTTTGTTAATGGCAGATCATGCCTCCTAAACCTGGTAGACTTCTTTGAGGCAGTTACCAAGGCTATAGACAAGGGAAAGATGGTACACACAGCCTTCCTAGACCTTGCTAAGGCCTTTGACACCATTCCCCATTCTCGTATTATAGACAAGCTCACCAGCCTGAACATAAACCCCTACATCACAAGATGGGTTGCTAACTGGCTCATGGACAGAACCCACATGGTGAGAGTTGCGGGAGCTAGGTCCGTCTCTAAACTGGTTACAAGTGGTGCTCCCCAGGGCTCAGTCCTAGGACCCCTCCTGTTTGGCATATACTTCTCAGAGATACAGGCAAGCACAGGAGGACTATGGCCAGGGTTGCCAGACGTCCCTATTTGGGCGTGACTGTCCTGAGATCAGCAGCCTGATACTGAGTCCCGCCCTTCCGGTTTAAATCCCAGCCAGCCTCCGCTTTGGTTTTTTTTTTTGATTGGCCTGTATACCTGGCATACGGGCCAATCAAAAATCGCTAAACACGGAGCTTCTTGTGTTCTGCATTAAACAGAAGTAGCTCCATGTTTAACGATTTTTGATTGGCCCGTATGCCGGTATACGGGCTAATCAAAAATCGCTAAACATGGAGCTACTTCTGTTGAATGCGGAACTGCAATGTTTCGCATTAAACATGAGAAGCTCCATGTTTAAGTGATTTTTGATTGGCCCATATGCCGGTATATGGGCCAATCAAAAATCGCTAAACACGGAGCTACTTGTGTTGAATGCAGAACTGCAATGCATTAAACATGAGAAGCTCCGTGTTTATTGCAAAGCTACTGTTCTTTAATGCTTTACTGTGGAACTCTGCTCCACATTAAAGACCTTTTTTTTTTTTTTTTTTTTGTCCTTACCTGGCTGGTTGGAAATCTGGCAACCCTGGCTATGGCCAACCAAGTCAAAATCATGGCCTCAAGCTAAATGTCAAAAAGTGCATAGTCATCCCCTTTGGAAAAAACAAAGTACTCATAAACTACCACTTAGGTGGTAGTCCTCTAAATACAGAAAACGTAATAAGGGATCTGGGGACCCAAGTAGATAGTAATCTCACCTTTGATAATCACATTTCCATAGTGGCTAGAAAATCCTTCTACATGGCCCACCTAATCAGAAAAGGGTTCATATCCAGATCAAAAGAGGTCATTGTGCCCCTCTACTCATCACTCATCAGACCCATCATAGAGTACAAAGCCCCATTTGGGATGTACCTTACAAGACACCTGCAACAGCTGGAAAGACCACAGAAGTACCTCACCAAGAGGATCAATGGCCTCAAACAGATGCCCTATGCAGCTTGACTGAAGAAACTCCAGTTGTACTCGGTTGCATACCGCCTAATCAGAGGTGATCTCTGCCTGACATACAAGGCCATGTCCAACCCAGAGTTGATGGACATGCTCCATCTAAAGAAAACCTTATCCCCTCGAGCCACATGCTCTAGGAATCTAAACCTCACCACAACAATAAATAGGACGTGCTGGAGGGATAGATTCCTGTCCCAGAGACTTCCCATACTTTGGAACAAGATCCCAATCTACATTAGGCAGAGCTCCTCGCTAACACTCTTCAAAAGAAACCTTGACGAGTGGATGGGAAACAGAAAGTTTACCTTGGGGATCACTTCAATGGCTCTGCTGGACAGAGGCACAGGGAACTAATCTAAGGGGACAGTGAAAGCCAACACATTCTGGCTAGGCTTATAAATGCCTTTGGGCAGATAGCCTAGTACCCACCTATGAACCTATAAACCTATATTCCCCATTCTGAAGGAGGTATGGGCCTCCTTGAAACTGATTGCATGTATAGATCTGCAATCATAGGACTGCATACATATGTGATGACCTCACAAGATCCAAACATAGAGAAAGTTTTAAAACATGAGGAGAACAAGTCTAAGATGATTCCCCTGCTTAGTTTAGCAGAAACATATCAGTGACAAGTGGAAATGGAAATCAAACCAGTAGTAGATAAAAATCAGGCAGCAACTGAATGTGTAAAAACAAAAACAAAAAAAAATAAGGTGCAATATTAGATGAGAAGGCAAGAAATGTGAACAATGCATAAATACAGTTGCAAGTAGAGAAAACTTCTGGAAAAAAGCTCATGTCTATCAAAACCAAAAGATGAAAGGTTAATATTGGTGGCTCAGAATAATGGATTACATATATGTTGGTGTACACAGTCCATTAAACATGGAGAAATGGACAAATACAGGTTTTGTAAAACAGAATCACAAACAGTCACACATTTTGTTGACAGAAGGACTGTATACTGAAAGGCATAATAATGTACAAGACTAACCGAAAGAATGAAGAAACACAGCCTTGAGTCCAAGAACAACCACTGGTTAAAAAAACAGATATTTTATTAAAACAACCACACTTTTAAAACTTAATAAAATCAGTAAAAAACAAAAAAAATTATTGAAAATAAACCACTTAAGCACTTTCATCCCAGAGCTTTGAGGGGCTTCATCAGAACTGAAAATATAATAGACTAACACTGTTTAAAAGCATCAATGTCTCATAATTACTTAACACCCAATTAACCTTAACCAATTGAAACATAACAACATTTAAGGAAAGAGCAACCACAAGAGCTAGTACAATTAACCCTCCAAGTGCCTTCATTTTAAAACACAGTTGATGTTTAGATTTTCATTGAGCCCTGGATAGACAAAGGCATTCAAATGAAGTTGCAATTTTAATTCACAAACATTTAATGCACTGGTAACACTTTCCCTTGTAAGTCATTCATTATTTGCTGAGCCACTGCAAAATGAAATCCATGTTCTTGAAACTCACTTACATGCTTACTCAAGGCATTAGTTAGTTTTCCTTTCTTTATATACAAAAATGCTCATAAATTCTCTCACAAAATCTTCTTGTAGTCTTGCCTATGTAAAATACAGGACAATGTAGGCACTCTTTTTCCAGCTTTCCTTTCCTGTGTGTTAAAAGGAACACATCAAATTGTTTTAATTTTTCTGTCAGCGGAATGTTATCCAAGGATGACTGGTTTACACCAACCCTATTTTCATGCATTGCATTTTGTGAAGAGGATTGTCAGTGCAACAAAATGTTTGGTCCCTTTGTATAGGGTAGCTTACCACTGCATTTTATTCCTGTACAACTTGAGCAAATGTCTTTTATATAAAGTATGTTATGAAGTTGTGCACAAGAGGGGAACAGGTTTTTACAAACCCATCCTTGGCTGCCATGTGTTCTCTATAGATATGGGTAGTGATAATCCTGCTGTCAACAATAATTTAGGTGGCAACATTGAATGTAAACCAAATATTGTATTTAAAATCTATTGCAGACTTGTAGTAATTGCTCTAAGAACATGGATTTCATTTTGCAGCATTGATGCTTTTAAACAGTGTTACTCTATTGTATTTTCAGTTCTGATGAAGTCCCTATGTCATGTTCTGTGACAAGACTGTTGTACTGGGGATTGTGCAAACATAATATTGAATCCGAGAAAGAAGACAAAAGTATCATTGAGCATATCAGCGTGGGTATTACAGGGACCAGACGGGGTGAGGGCTGATGTCGGAGCCATTGTTCTGACCCTGTTCATAGGTTTATAGGTTCATAGGTATACACTAGGCTAATGGTCACAGGGGTCTTTTTAAGCCTAGCCATGCATCCCACATGTATGTATCAAGTTTTAGGAACCTTATGATTAGTCTAAGGAGCATATGTGGGCTTGAGCTTGAGTGGTCAAGCATTTACAAACTGCATCTGCCCAATAGAGACATAGATGCCACACCAAGGGTGAATTTCGGATTCCAATTTACTGTTCCAAGTTACACTTGAATAAGGTTTGGGAAGAACTCTGCTTTACATAGATGGGAAGCCTGTTCCTGAGGAGTGAATCACACACAAAAAATAATACCCCAATATAACCTGGCAAATTTAGGTCAACAGCCACAATAGCAGATTGTGTATGAATAGCATAAATGTGATTTGCTAGTTCATGTAAGTTATACCCTTGATTTTGGAGGTCTATGGACACCAGCATTAGGTATAAATCATTAAATATTTGGCTGTTGCAAATAGATCTCAAATATAAGATCAGATTGAATTTATTAATCACTTAGTGATTTTCACTTCCAGATCTCATACTGCAAAGGTCGTGTGTATCCTGCTTGTACAATCCTCGCTGTATCTCCCCCCAACACTTCAGTTGTGTGTGAGTATACAAGCAGGAAAGTATAGTACTGATATACTGTCATGAATACTCTGGTAATCCTGAGTAAAGGTATTAACAGGTTTTAAAACATATTTTCTAAACTGACATCATTGTCTTGCTAGAGACTTTGCTCATGGAATTATGTTATATTATATATTGTTTACAGAACAGAATTTTTTCTTATCTTTTAATATTAGAGTACTTATCTTCTCTTTTTTTATGTTTCTGTGAGATTGTATTGTAAACATTATAATGTATATTGGGCCTTGTTAGTTATGATATTCTGTTGTGTGTCATATCTGCACAGTGGTTCAGATTATCATGGAATGTCACTTTGGACGGTGCAGTCATTTTACAAAACCTTTTGAGCTACAGTACTACGAATGAACAAAATTATCCAGACAGGTAAATCAGTAATCATAAAACAAATAGAACAACACAAACAAATGCACGGTCGTCTTGACGTCCATGAATAAATGTTTTGATAAAACAGGACTCATCAGTCTGTTTCTGGTGACTCCGTGTCTTTGAAAATCGATGTTAAATACCATGTGATCATGGAACAATGAGAGTAAGGAAGATTCTCCTCACCTCCAGTGTTGTACAATCTGAATTTGTATATTTAGAGATGTAGGACTGTGGCAGTGAAGCAGGACTTGCCCCACCCCCTTCCCACAACACGCTACTTCCTGTAACTCAGGGTACACAGTTTGATTCTTTTTATCTCTGTTTGCATACGATGACAGTCTGAGCAAGTCACTCAACCAGACCGTGCTATTGAGGTGCCCATGAAACGAGACTCTTGTATCCACTGGGCTTACCCAGTTAAAAAATGAATAAATAAATGCTAGTTTTGTATTTTTGTTACTTTTTATGATTTGCAATGACTGTTTTTTTCAGTAGAATTTGAGTCAACAAATGCTGACTCCATGTTTAGCCATTTATCCAATGACATACTATTTTTATTAAAAGTTAGAAAGCCCTACTTCAGTTGACAAGAAATGTGTCTGTTAATTTTTTAATCACCTAGACACATAAACGAGACAGCCAATATTCTCATAATGACTACTGGCTGCTATGTTATTTTCACAGACTTTAACTGCTGTGTTTGATTGCAAACACTCTACAACAAATAAATTGTTAAAACAACAGACTGTAATGAAGTTTCATGTATGTTTACTTGGGCTTCAGTTTACACAGTGGTGTGCCATCCAGATCTGCAGTTCCACAAACACATACTTGGCATGTACATACTGACATCTGCATATGTTTCACTTTCATTTAACTTAATTTGATACCCAAACGGAAGTAATTCTTAGTACATGCAATAACACCGCAGGCATAACTAACTAACAGGAAGTCCATGAAGTTAACGCACACGTTATTATGATACAAGCATAGTAGGAGCACACTGTGATATTTATGTTCAAGCAAATGAGTCATTTGTAACTATTTAACTTATTCACAATGAGAATCAATACATGCTTAACCAGCTTCCACTCACTGAATAGTGATTTTTTTTAATGTTTCAGTGTTTCACACTGACATTAGCATCATTTTTATGGTTCAAAAACTTTAAAATTAATTCCTTCCTGCACGTTAGAAATTCACCATGCTCAGAGTTTTCTCATATGTTCAGTCTAGCACTCATCTCTATGGCTTGGATAGGCCCATCAAATGAAAATCTCCTAAGAAAAGAGTCCTTTGGGGTGTTGCATCACTTATCTGTTTTAAGGAAAAATACCTGATCCGCCGTCTGTGTTGTTTTAATACTGAACTGTGTCATCTAACAGGCATATGTGCTATTTCATCCATCAGAGCTACCTCAGCGCTATAGTCCTCTCTCCCTCTCAAGAGTATGACTGTGGGCACCTGACCTTACTCCAACATAGTATAAAGTAGACATCAAACAAAAGCAATAAAACTGTGAGTTAGTCTACTTTGATCATTTATTGTAATTAGTTATTCCAACTCATCACTCTAGGCACCCCAAGATTAATTTATTTATCTGTTTATTTATTTTCCTGCATTTTTAACCAGTTAAGCCCACTGGACATAGGTTCCCATTTCAAGTGTAACTTGGGGAGCACTTCTGGTTAAGTGACACACTCAGAGTATTCCAGTAAGCAAATGGAAGTGGATAGAATCAAACCCTGTATCCCTGACTACAGGAAGGAACTCCTTAGAACCTCATATCCTTAATCCTCTGCACAAACTGCCAGATAACTTAAAAGCCTTAGCAGTTTCAACTTCTACAACCCATGAAGTAATTGTGTCCACTTATTGCATAGCTTCTTTGTGAAAAAGTACCTTCTCATGTGAGAATTAATCCTTGTTTCCTCGATCTGATAGTCATGCCTTTTCCACCTTGTCACATTCTTCCTGTCTACTATTATCCCATCATATTCCTCTATGAATGCCTTATATTCCTCTGTTTGTGCCTTATATACCCATATAAAAATCACCTGTCTCTTCTTCTTCCAAGCAGAAAAACAATGAACTCCCAGAGCTTGTCTTTATTTTGCACCCTGAACCATGTATACTTCCTCTATAGTTACTCTCCAGAATTGTTAACCCTTCCCCATTAATGTTGACAGAACTGCACAAAGTAGTCTAGCTGTGGTTTAACAGATGCATGGTAAAGGACAGCTATCACCCTACTTTCTCTTGATTTCACTTTCCCTAGCGTTTGGTTTGCTTGTGCTACAAGTTTGTTCCATGACTTGTGACTTAAAGCTTCCTGTAATGATATTCAATGGTTCTTTTCCTGTTCTGGATTATTCAGCCCAGTTCAAGCATATTCAGTCCCTGAGCTGTCATTCTGTAGCAGCATCACCATACATTTGGGAAGGTTAAAACGAAGCTGCTACCTTTCAGATGATGTCTTCAAGTCTCCCTAAAAGTGTCTTTGTGCTCAGTCCTGCGTCAGTCATTCTATAATGCTGATGTCATCTGCACAGAGATTTATCCAGTTTTTCATCCTGCATGAAGTCCATACTGAATTGTACTGAATTCATCTGGAATGTGGACTAACTCTTGTGGGAAACTGCTTGCCATCTTCATACCTCTGATAGTTCCCTGTTATATAACTACATCTCTGCATATCCATAGACTTTGCTGCTCACTTCTATCCCTTTTATCTTTGCAAGAATCCTATGCTGTATGGCTAACACATGGGCATTACTGAAATCTAGACAGGTAACATCTACAATCACCCTGAGCCAACTTTGTTAGTGACTCAGAGATAAGACCAGATCAAGTTAGTTTGGCAGGATATTATTGCAGTGAATCCATACTTGGAACTCTTTGAACAGTCTGTCCTACACCAGGTTCTTTCTAAGTCTTCACTTAAGTACTGTTTCTGCCATTTTGGTCCTCACTAACTTTAGACTTACTTATATGTAGCTTCATAGGCAGGTTTTTGCTCTATTTTGCAGACTAGTACGAGTACTTTTCTTTGCAACACAGAGAAACCTTGCCATTCTAAGGGACCTGCTGAATAGCTCTGTTAGAGATTTTACCAAAACCCGAGTGGAATGACTGATGATCTTTGGTGAAATCCCTTTAGAGATTTTTCCAAAACCCCAGAGGTATGATTGAGGATCCTTGGTGAAATCCCTTTAGAGATTTAACCAAACCCCAGAGGTATGATTAAGGATCCTTGGTGAAATCCCTTTAGAGATTTTATCAAAACCCCAGAGGTATGATTGAGGATCCTTGGTGAAATCCCTTCTGCTCCCTGTACCTTTTCCACTTACTCTGTTTCATCTTCCAATGTGTCCATTTTCTTCACAGACTCTGCCCTGCCTTCCCAGATTTTCATCTTCCAGTGTGTCCATTTTCTTTACAGACTCTGCCCTGCCTTCCCAGATTTGTACCTCCTTTCTTTATCATAGTAAATAGTGATTTTAAATATTCTTTATAATTTTTTCCATTCATTATCCTTATAATGGCATCCTTTCCTAAGCTAGTTCCAAAGCTTCATCTCCACTTTCCTCTTCTTTTCACCTATATATCTTAAGAAGGTCTTCTTTCCTGTCTTGTGGACCATGACTAAACTTTTCAACATTCTCCATTGTCATCCTGACACATTTTATTTGCTTTATTTATACGCTTCTTCTATCCTTCCTAATTATTCCTCGCTCCTTGTTTTCTAGTCTCTGTACCTCTTTTCTTTTCTTTTTTTTTATTATGGCTGTCCTCATCTCATTAGTGAACCAAACCAATTATCTTTTTTTCTATTCACCTCAGTAACCCTTTTAATACATTTCTTTCATTCCCAAATAGTTATTTTTATGGCTTTTCATTAGTTCCTCCACTCCTTTGCTTTCCTGTCACAATTCTAGGTCTTCATGTATGAAACCACTTGTATCTCACAGTTTACTGCTGTTTAATCCTAGACCCTGGTTTTGTGACCTCTCTTGTCTCCTTTTCCATTGATGATGTGAACCACCATGATCCCTTACTGCATCTCCTCATACAAAGAACAAGACTGGGGATTCTTGCATACCTAATTTGTTTGGACCCTTTCTGGTTAAGCACCTCATCTGCTCTGTTTTGCTTTCTCAGCTTTGATGATGAGATGCAAGTGCCTTCCTCTGTTAGATGTCATCCTTCATAGTCACTGATTCTTTTCCTGTCCACTGCTTTAGCCTGTTTTTAATAGCTCTTTTTACCTTACACTTTTGCATTAGGTAAGTGTTACAGGGTGGCATTATACCAGTTTTCTCTGCTCTTCTTCTGATCAAACTGATTTTATTAAAAATTAACATTTTAACTGCTTGCCCTTTTTATATATACACTTTCCTCTCTGCTTACTGTATCCTATATGTCCATCTTTTATCTGCTCCCCCTGTAAATCTTTCACTGAGCTATATTGCTATATCTACTCCATTTCTGACTAGCCTGTCCATTCTGAATTCCATATGCCTCAGTAGCATCATATCCCAGATCCTCTTGCCATTGTCTCATGTTTTTGTTATCTCAACCACATCAGCCTTCATTTCCACTATTATTACTACCAGCTCAGCCACCTTCCTTCCCTGGTTTCTCTCATTCTAAGCACCACCCTGCCTCAATTCCCTACTGCCCTTTCATGTTCCACTGTCACTATGTTCTTTCTAGTCATGTCTATTTGATCCAGTGCTTTTTTGTCCCCTGGCCTTTTCCTAGCACCCTTCTTTTTATGCTTTGCATCCTCTTCTCCCTCCCTCTGAGGCATTCTTCTATATCTGCCTTTCAACATGCCATGTCAACATGATTGTCCCCCTCAGTGTTGCTCCTCTTCCTTCCTGCTGACACCTCCCTCCAGACTGTTACTAATTTCTCTTCTTCCAGTGCTGATGTTTTCCTTCCCCTCCCATCTACCCAACAAATCTTTGTTAGTTTTTCCATATCTGTGTCTATTTCTATTATCCTTCTAATCTTTTCTGATCCCTCTTCCTTCATCTTCCTTCTGGGGCTTTTGTTCTACTTTTCCAAAACATCCTTCAGTTTCCCATTACTTTCCATCTGGTTTAAAGACACAGGTATCCTAATATGCCCTTCTAGTCCTTGTATCAACAATCCATTTCCAAGATGACTGAAATGGAGGCTATCCCTGCTGAAGGGATCCTCATCCTCCCATCATCTCCCCACTCTACCTACTGCAGTCCTCTGTTCCCTACCCTCTTCCCTGCACCAGCTATTGAACTGCCTAATCTTATCTTTCCTCACACTGCTGTACTTTGGTACAGGCAGTATCTCTGAGTGCGCTGTCATAACCTCCTAGCCTGATACTTCCTTTATAGCCTTTTGCATTGCCTTGTGTACTGTTCCTTCTGTAGGCATCCTTCTGATTTAGCAAACAACTTCAAAAGTGACCACATTGGCAAAAGTTATGTCTAAAACTGTGTCTGTCATCATCAAACATGTTCTTTCCATCATGTTCCATCATCTGATGCCTGTAGTGACTGAATCCCTCATCACAGTACCCCCTCTACCTATCATATGCTTACCTGTCTCCTGAATTTTTGTATTCTGTTCCTTCTTCACACCCACCCAAGGCCTCACTACAACACCACTCTGCTTGTCTTCTGTTTACCTGTCCCCTGACTTTGCATACTATTCTTTCTTCACATATGCATCCACCCAAAGCTTCACCACAGCACCCCCTCTAATTGTTTTATGCTTACCTGTCTGCTGATTTTGTATGCTGTTTCTTTTCTACATCTGCATCCACCCAAAGCTTCCTATCCAAAATCCTTGCTTCACATTCAGAATATCTTAGCCCCATCTTTCTCTTTCTTCCTCTCCTCCATTACTTCCATTTCTATCCTGCTATTCCACCTCATAATTTATTACTCTTTTAGGGTCCTTTTCCTTATTACTGTTAAATCTAAACTTGTTGCCATCTTCTTGGACTACTGCCAATCTGCCCTTCACTTTCTGCTCTGTTCCTTCAACTGCTAAATCTTTGACAATGTTCACTTCTCCAATTTATCCCTCAGGTCTATGTTCTGGCTCCTAATTTTATCCTCTTTCCCCTAATACTGGCCCTCACTATCCTGCCCCTCTACCCTAATGTCTGCCTTCATGCCCTAGTATAGTCTAGTGAGGGGATACAGTGCATGTATTGGCACCCTCTCATTAGTGATCAGCTAGAAGCTCTGTTAGGTAACACTGTTCCTAACTACACCCAATGTGTGGTTGTGGTACTATTCCACACACTGTGTGGTCGTGGTACCACTCCACACACTGTCCTTTCAGCTTTTCTGTTCTCTGCTACACTGCTTTTCTATTGTAATTCAATACCATTATTTTGTAGGACAATAATGGGTACTGGTACTTTTTAAATATCAAAATATAAACGAGAGGGTGATTAAAGTTAAATTGATTTAAGGAGTAGTGCCTTCACAATGTGATCTTGAAGTGATTAATAGAAATAGTGAAGGGTGTGTAAGAAGTGAACACATCAAAAATCACTGATTTTAAGAACAGAATTTTTTAATGCTGTGTAAGACAGAGAAAATTAGATTTACTCATGTAGCACTCTGTTCTAGCACATAACTGAAGAAAACTTTTAGCAGGTGTCCCTCGCTAACTTAACTACAAAATTCATTTTTTTTCTTTTATTCTTTGTTGACTGGTTTAGTCCTATTAGGCTAGTGACCACTTTTAGGGGAGACCGAAGGTGGCATTTATATTACTAGGGGAAATTGGCAAGAGCATCAGGGAATTTCCCCCTACTCTTTACAGTAGGTGCTGTGGCATCTTTTAATTCACCTGAGCTACCACCACCACACACAGATGGGATCTCAGTTTAATTTCTCATCTAAAGAATGGCATAGTTAGAGTGCAGCACCCCCTCAATGCTAAACTGCAATATTGGCTTTCCAATAACCTAGAATCTGCAGCCTTCTGGTCTTCCAGCAGCAAAGATGATTATGCTGCCGGTTGAGCCACAAACATTGCACCCATCTCCTTAAATTAACCTAAGCTAGGCCTCACAAAAAAAATCATGAGAATGTTTGCAGTCTGATCTGACTTTGATGTTTTTAAAGTAAAATAACACTGCAGTAAAATGAAAAAAAGAAGAAAAAATGTTATTACACATACCAAAATCAAAAATTGGATTCACACATGCAGCAGTTTATTCTAATAACATTCTGGAGAATGCTTTAAACTATAAATAGTCTCTCTCTCTCTCTCTCTCTCTCTCTCTCTCTCTCTCTCTCTCTCTGTGAGTATACATTTGATCATCCATCCATCTACAGGTATTTGGCCATACATTCATCTATGGGTATTGATTTTGCCATCCATCAGTCACTGGGTATTACTCTAGTCATCTGTCTATCTGTGGTACTGAGCTGATCATTCATCTGTAAGTGTTGGTCTAGTCATTCAACCACCTATTGATACATAGATGAACAATTGATATTTCCTAGTTCTACTCTGCATAACATATTTTAAATCATCAGCAACATGGTTCGCACTGGTTTGGTAACTACCCACATACGTGCGAAAATACTAAGTCATACCTGCTTCCTTCCTCCAGGGGTGAGTTATACTTTTTTAAAAAATTTTGATTATTGAAGTAACTAAGGTAAACCTCTTCATATGTTCATAGATTAGTAGTAGGCTATCCGCCCTTGTGGGATTTTTTAAGCCTAGGCAATTACCCCATCTGAGAATCAAACTCTCTACCTTGTGTCTGTAAGGTAAACACCTTAACCATTATGCCAACCTCCCACTTCATGTTCTGAAGCACATGTGATAGTGTAATATAGCTTATGTAAAATAAAGTTTCTACTGTTGCCATATATTTTATTTTCCAAAATGTTGATTCACAGAACTTTGTCTGTTCTGATGTAAATCCATTGTGGTAAATCAATTAATGATAGCAGTCCTGAAGTCCCAACTACTATTGCAATTGTGGCACAGTCTGAGGCTTCAGTGCCTCCTGTCTTGGCACCATCTTGTTTGATGACTCATGCATCCTACTTTTGTTACCCACATGTCCATATCTATCTGTGTTAGCTTGATACTCATGCAGCTTTAGGCAGTCCCCAAAGATGACAAGAAAGTACTTTTCCCAAATAACAGCTACTACATCTTTTCAGTGTTGACTTTACAGCTGCATTTTATGATATTTTATACAAAGCTTAGTGAAATACCTAACCAAATACATTCCACTGCCAAAAAATGGTAGCCCTGCTTCAGTATACATGTATAAATGCAATATCCATGACTACCATTATATGTCACATTGGGGCCATCTTCTCCACAGTGTACATCTTTAATAAAACTCCCGATTTTTTCAGTAGTATGTGTAGAAAGAGCAGTGTAAATTGTAGCTATTGCTGGCACAGTATCCAGTTACATTGTTTAATCTTATCCCTGTGTGGACATGACTGTTGAAACTGTACACCAACTTGTAGAATCAAGGCAGCCATGAGAGTGCTTTGTGGTCTCACTGGCACTGGCATCCCACCAACAACAGAATTTTTATTTTATTGCCTAACCCCTTCTTGATGGTAATGATGATGGTGATATGAGCACTTGTATTACCACAACAGCTACCTAGGCCTCTCTACTCATGCATGTCTGCTCCTCCTTACTAGCAAGGTCCACCATCTCTGGCCAGAGTAGTCATGCTCACATCTTCCCTGTGCTGGATCTCTCCATCATGATGAGCCTCAACTCTTCAAGTGAGGCTCTTTCATTAGAGAAGGGTATGAGCCTGGTGGGAACAACTGTCCCTCTCCCCAGGATAAGAATACCCTTCCTCCCTGTCTGCACTGTCAAGACCTGGAGCAGCTGTTCAAACTTGTGTCACCTGAACCACAGTCAGAGTTTTAATCCTCAATACCACTGGCACAGAGTCCCCTCCCCATATGCTTATACTGTTTTTCAGATGATATAGGATACTCACTGGAGTCCCAGTTGATGACCATAAGGAATCCACACAGCATCGCCAAAACAATAGTATAACATAACTCATGAACAGTTCAGAAACATTGTAGAGCATGTGTACAGCTTGCTGAAGACACAGTTATGCTGCCTGCATACATCTGGGAAAGATTCTCTATGTACACACGTGCCACCACTTGCAGGATGTTTGTAGCATGCTGCATGATACATAACATGATTACCAAGAAATGCATAGACCAGTCAGTTATACAGGGGACCTCTTGACCTGCTACAGCCACCCCTCTCATAGCGAGCAGACCAAAATCATCTGGCAATCACAGTACAAATAAGAGACGGTGGATGTAGCCCCACCATATCCTAGACAACAGTGGGCACAGTCCATGGCATAAAAGAAAAAGTGCAATTCATCACAGCCATCATCATTTGTATAGGTGCTAAGGGGCATAGTGACACATGCCTGATGTCACAAGCTGAGTTAAGCAACATATCACTAGAGGCAGAGATATGGGGTCTTGAGGCAAGAGTTGTTAATTGTTATAGAAATGTCCTGTGGTGACACAGACAGATTGACACTGGAGGACCATAGCTAAAAGGGGCCACCAGTAGGTGATAATGATCTTGGGACACTATGCAGACCTGTTGTGGTGGAACTACAGGCCCCCTGTGAAATGGATGTTGTGCTACAGTGGGAATGGGACCTCTATGAACTCTGCTGGGAAAGAGTTTTGCATCTGGGGGTTCCCAAGATGTGAAGTGGTGGAGTGTGATACTCCCAGACTCACAGGAACAAACTGTATTCCATGTGATGCCTCCAGAAGGGCACTTATGGTGACACTCGATATCCTTCTCACAGAAGTGGAATAGAAGCCATTTGTTATACCATATCCCTCATGAGAATTAGCATGGCATTCCCCCTTGACCACATGGTGAACTAGGGTATTGGCAGTGATGAGGGAACATCCCCATGGAAGCTAGTCTCCACACCAATCATCTCCACAGTGACATGTTTAGCAGTAGAGGGTGCCCAGATGGCAGTCATACACATCTGCTGATTGAACCCTCATATGCCTCCCATATATCAGGGCCCAGCTTTATCATGTTACACCACCAGGATCCCCTGCTAGGTTGCTGTATGGTGGATACACCCATGTCAGATACAGTGTACTTATGTACTGCTGCAGCTACAGTCAGGAGCACTGGTCTTGATCTCAGTCAAGGTGGCTCTCCCCATTAGGAATGGTGATGCTGTACAGCCTGCAGCTCAGGTGTTGGTGAAGACATACAGTCACCATGAACAATGGCTGGAGAACCACCCAAGAGGGAGACATATAGTGCCTATGCATCATCTTACTGTGACTTGATCTGTGCCTCAGCATCATTGTCAAACCCTACATATGTGCTGACATCAGTCTATTGTCTTGACCCAGCCTGCATAGATGTCACAGTAGCAGCAGAACTAGTTGTCCAGCCTATGAGTATACAATGAAAAATAGTTAAACTTATTTGTTTAGCCCAGGAAGTTCAGGTGCTTTCGACTCGGTTGTACCACAGCAACTCACATAAATCCAGCTGTGAAAGGAAAAGGATGAAAAAAAGCAGCTATAATGGACCGTAATAACATCACAGATCAGCAGCAATACACTTTAAAACAACACAATACAACTTTCCATTACTGCCAAACACTACACTAGACCTAAAGCCAAATTTACCGGGTTTTGGCCGAATATGACAGAAATGCAGTCCTCATACTCCCTCAAATGTTAACTTAATTAAATCCAATCTACACAAGTTTGAGAGTTAATTGATCAATTATATATATAAATTAATTTTTTTTGTTTGTGTTTGGTTTTCTCTCACTCTCTCTCTCTCTCTCTCTATATATATATATATCGAGTTCTCTTGGTTTTAGTAAGAAGTATTTTATCTTGAGAGAGAAGAGAAATATATAGAACAAATAGAGAGAAAAACAAAAATTGATGTATATAGTAAAATTAATAATGATCAGTGCTCCAAACGTAATGTGTATTATGTGTTAATAATGCTGCAAAAATATAAATATTCAAAGAAGAACTGTGATAGCCGTGGATTGATCAATGCGCCGATTGTACCATTATTACTTTTACTGAGTATACAATGCAACACAGAACAAAGTGACTCTGAATACCAATTCTATATGTTGGGCCCTATGTTATGCATACAAACAATGGTACACACTATGCAGATATAGAATAGACACATACCTCCGTCACCATCCCTATGTGCCTGAACACATGCAGTGGTATTTTTGGTCTGCCAACAAGGAGTGCACAGTTGCAATATATAAATGCAACATGGCTATTAACTTTCTGCATCTCCCTTTGAGTCACATGGTGGTTGACCTTTACGAGAATATGTGTCCATGGCTCCAGGTATGATACCTGTTCTTTCTTCTTCTCCATGCAGGGATACTAGGAACATCTTCCCTAGGTTGGCTTGCAGTAGGAAGTGGCCTCTCCAGTGGTTGACTTCTCTGCCACTATGATGTATGACTTCTTGCAGGCTGACCTGATCATATCAGTCACACACCTGCAACATTTATGTTTTGCTAACAGTATTGATGTAATAGACTACTGTCTCCCAGGTGTTGCCCCATAGAAGCTGATGAGCACACCTTCTCTTTAATGGTAAATGCCTGCAGTGGGTTGTCATTCCCAGACTGACTGAAGTTGCGCAGCTTCTACCATCCACCCCTCTGGAGGGCATAAGGACACTTATAAGAATAAAAGACATATCTGTAGACCAATGACTGCTAGAGACAGTAGACTACTAATCACTAACATGGATTGCCATAGGTACACACAGCACTAAAGATTCAGACAGGGATAGGAGCACAGTAGGTGCCACAGATGCATTAATACTGTAGACTATAAGGTAGTCTAATGACTGTGGCAGGGGCAGACATGCAAATGTATATAATTTGGTTAGCTGCCACACACAGGCCCACAGATATATACAGGTAAATGGTGGGGTTCACTGATTACATGAGCTGGGGCAACTAATTGGTAACATGTGACAGTTGACTACTGGGGTATAATTTTGGAGGTCAAACATGGGGGGCACACAACAGTTTTCCCCACATCATATGATTACAGCTTGTAAGTGTAAGTCATACAAGCTAGTGTAACGATATTCCTGATAGTGGGCTAGCTTTCCTTACCTACAGTATAGATATTCAGTTATTTATATTATGTATGGGCTATACCAATGAGCAAATTGCAGGAAACCATATTACAGAGCAATATACATACCTATACTCTGTTTCTAGGTAAGGGATCACATGATTACACTGCCCACTCACAAACAATTGGTCAGCTGCTGATATGTTAGCTGGTAGTATGTAATCCACCTCTGTTACTATTTTTATTTGCTCCACTTATACCCACGTCACATTACTGGGTGTAAGGTAGCAGTGCTAATAGCAAATTAGTGCTGGTACATGAATGCTGCTGCTGTTTAAGCATCTTTGCTAGTTGCATCTCTGAAAGTACCCATGCACTGTTTACTCTTATAATGGCACCTTGTGGCTATGAATCATGACCTGCTTTCTGAGGTTCTCATTTGCATCTCATTATGCAGTCATTAAACTGCATGCCTTCATTTACATGTCATTATTTAATCATTTGCATATACTATTTCCCCATGCTATTTTCTTCACTGTTCCATAGTGCTAGCTGGTACAATGAATAGCTGATTCTATTCTTAAAAGTTAGTCTCCACATAGTCTCCTCACTAAATAGCAATCCATTTCCAGTGAATCACAACTCATCAAATCACCAGAATAGGTTTAGCTTGGGTCCTGCAGATGGGAGGGGAAAGGAAGTCCTCTTCTCATATCAAAGAAACAGAGCTCAACAAAATGTGACTGACAAGTCCAGCATCGACTAAAAACTGCTTGACACAATGCCCATATGCAGCCACTCCCTGCAACACAAGCTGCAACATACTGCACAACCTGACTATGAATCACGGCCATTGAAAACATGCTTGCTTTTTTATGTGCATTTTCAAGTTGCCTTGTTTTCGTGCAGTCGTCCATGTCCAGCCTCAGTTCAGTAGCATCTTTTGCATCTGCGTTGATGGAAATGGCAGCAATATTTTCTGTATGTTTTCATTATACATATCATGCAGTAGTTTGTCTCTAACACGTCAGACAGCCCTGCCCCCAGTAAGATGACATTCTACTTCACTGCACAACACATACGCTAACACATCTAGCATTAAGTAGTTTGGAAGCTTTCCTGGCAGCTTTGATATTTATTTTTCTTCCCAATAAAGTTCCAGTCTTTCACCAGAGCTTGACCAGCTTTCCTGACCAGCATTAAAATCATTCATACACTGAGCACTGACTGCCATTTTACACACAGTTCTTAAAAAATAGTCATTCTTTTATTTCCTGACACAAATTTATGTATGAATCACACAGTAAATAAGTTGTATTATACAGAAAAAATACCTGATATTGCTAATTCACTTATGGAACTTGTACATAGTGTGTTTTGCTTGCTTGATAGTCTCTTACTAGGGAAAAAAATATTTTTATCCTTTTAGACAAATCATTAATTTGCACAAACTGATGAGATTTTCTGCTATTACAACTTTTTAGTTATTGAAAAAAATAGCACTTGATATCACCTTTTAATGACAGGACTACAAACACCATGCACTTTAAATGAATGACTTCTCTTCTCTGAGTCTTTAGAGTGTCTAATACTGTGACGGGAATGGACACCTTTCCTAAGTCAGGGTACACTTAAAATTTATGAACTTAATATTGTTTCTGTCTTTGATGTTAGACTAAAGTGCTCTTTGCAGCACCCACAATTTGCCCAAAATTTATTCCTTCTGTAATACATATGGAGTAACATCTATTGGTAGCATATCTAAGTGCAACTGTAAATTCTTTTTTATTAGACCTGAATATGTTCTCACAGAGTACTAAACAACTACGGCTACAGAATTACCAATAAGTGTCCGTTCACCACAAGCCGTTCCTAATGATAAGCGAATTCAACACTCACTTCGACTGTAAAATAGATGTTGTTTATTATAAAAATATGAAACAAACAATAAAAATTCAAACTGACACCATGAGTTAAGCGCTTTCACCCATCGTAGTGGGCTTCTTCAGAACTACCAGTCAAATACTTGAACGCCTTAAATAACTTATTTGGCACCAAAAGTTATTCAAACATTTAAAGCCATACTTCCCCTTAAATCAGCTGTCATAATATCCTCTGGCTTTCGCTACCCCTGATGTACAAACTCTATAAACGTCCCCATACAAAGACCATCACCTTAAAAAATACAATTTTAAAATAATAAAAACATTTACTCAAAATTCACACACATTTTTGACATCCGAACATTAAAAATACATAAACCATACGTTTAAATTCATCGGACATGTTATGCACACTGTACATCCCATATTCTATCACCCTACACATAAGGATGAAATTATAAAAATATGTATAAAGAATATAATGTGCTGAATTCATCTGTCATATAAAATTTCATATGTTACAAGTTAGGATGCTGATCTCACACTACTAATAACTGGACGATTACCTATATAAAGCGATTGTCCTTTTAAATTGTCAACCCTCAATACTGGGTAAGATTGAAATTTATAAACACTTTTAGAAATGTTTTTCACATAGTTAGGAAACTAGCAGCTACTATTACAAATGCACAAAATTCCTTAAGCTGCTGTTCAGCAGACCGCATTGATCTCAAAACACTCTTAGAAGAGCGTTGATCGTGATTTCACAAACTTTGGTGCGACTAAAAAGTAACAGTTTCAAAAACATAGTTCTTAAGCTATAGAACAGTGGACCGAACTGGTCACCGGGCACTATTTGAAAAGCCGTGATCATATTTCACCAAGCCTAATTTAATGTGAAATACTATGAACAGAATGATGTCTCCCATTTTATAAAGCACCGAACTGACTCATATTATATACACCCACTGTATGAAGAATATTCCTACCTATTTGAATAAATAGTTAGAAAAATAAAATAACCATACAAGAATGAAAAGTAATGCTTGTAAAAACATCTTATGTGAAAAAATATATAAAAAGTATGTGTAAAAAACTAAATATATATATAATGTGATGGTAATGTGGTTATAAAGTGTAATAGGATGTATATGTATACATCCAACTGGCCACATGCTATAACCAATTAAAAATTCACAAACTGAATATACACATTCATAAACAGACTAGATTGGGTGTGATACATGTGTCCTGTGTTGTGATATTGTGTTCCCCTTGGGACATCACACCCCCTAACTCTTTAATGTCCCATATGTGTCATCTCCAAAATCTCAGATGTACAAGAGGTTGGAATAGTAAGATGTATGCAGTACTGTAATCTCTATTGTATGGATAAAATGGGTTTTACGGAAATATAGTCATTCAATCCTGGTAATGTGGTAGCATCTAATTTTAACTGCCACCATACCTCCTTAAAACTTAGTAATGTTTTCACATCACTACCTCGTGGGTCCTGTTTGATGATATCAACAATAGCAAATTTGAATCCTTCTGTGTGTCCTTTCATTTCTATGTGTCTATAAAGTGCGTTGGTAGTATCTTTCTTCTTAATATTGTAGACATGTTCATATATATGTCTTTTCAGACATCTCTCTGTCTTACCAACATAAAAACTAGAGCATTCTTTACATAACGCAATATAGATAACCATTTTCGTATTACAATTCTCTTTAATGAATCTCACTCTGGTTTTAATATATTTTGGATCACCACCTCTTTACTTTCATTAATAAATTTGCATTGATTACAACTACCACATTTACTGGTATGATTCTCCCTTCCATTACTTTTTATCCTATGGATTGGTAATTGCTGACCCAGTAACCTTTTTATATTCTTTCCCATCTTGTATACTACTCCAGGTTGTTCACCCATAATTTATGATATACTTGGGTCACTAGTTACTAAGTACCAATATTTATGAATGATATTATTCAATTCTTGGGATGTTGGGCAGTACAACATTATAAATGTTGCTTAATTATAATGTTTAATGCTTAACTCATGGTGTCAGTTTGAATTTTTATTGTTTGTTTCTTATTTTTATAATAAACAACATCTATTTTACAATCGAAGTGAGTGTTGAATTTGCTTATCATTAGGAACGGCTTGTGGTGAATGGACACTTATTGGTAATTCTGTAGCCATACTTTTTTATTAGACCTGTTGCTCCTACTACTATCGGAACTGTCTGGGTATCTTTCTTCCACATCGCTCTTATTTCTGCCTGCAGACACTGGTATTCTATGACTTCATCTTTCTTGGTACACAAGACACTGTAATCACTGAGTGTAGCAATTTTGATGATCAGTGTTACTTTTGTCTTTTTTTCATGGACTAGTATATCTGGTTTTCTCTCATCTATTTTTTGAACTGTTGGTCATGGGTGATCTCTTGATATAAACTTCATCATCCTTTATGCTGCTTTGCAGTTTGTGTTTGCAATGCTTCTCAGCTCCTACTATATTGTAGTGTTTGCACAATCCCCAGTGCAA
Source organism: Protopterus annectens (assembly GCF_019279795.1). NCBI lineage: Eukaryota > Metazoa > Chordata > Ceratodontiformes > Protopteridae > Protopterus > Protopterus annectens. Next base: position 947,545,267 of record NC_056747.1, read on the forward strand.
CAGTCCTGCCACATTACTATGCCTTTCACTATACATTCCCTCTGGCATGAATGTATCACACCCAGCAACAAGGTGTGCAACTGTTTCCAATTCGGTTTTACAGAACTTGCATTTTGTCTGTTTCTCCCACATGTTCAATAGATTTTGTAAACCAATGTGTATGTAATCAATTATCCTGGGCTACCATTATTAGCCTTTTATATTTTGATTTCATTTCACCCTGTACAGATGACCCTGTATAACCCTAGCCATGTTTGTAAAAGCTTTTTTGCTGCCTTAAGATGACTTTTCTGTACACAAAACTCACTTCAAATACATTTTTGCCCAAATGTGATAATTTGTTTACCCATTTTGCTACTTACATCACTTTTGTAAAGGCTTGATCCTTTCATTCAAGTAGTGCTGATTTAATAGCCTTCCATACACATGTCAGCATGCAGGTTTCATCATATGTACAATGCCACTTTATTCCACTTTGTTTTCTTCCATTTCTCTGTGCCAGCCTTTTTCCTTAAAAGCTGCCTTGCTGTATGAGTTGGCATTGTCACCACTACTTTGAATCCAGCGTAGCAGTGAACTTTGCACAAGATGTAGAGATAGTAATAATGCACCAGGCTGGAGTGAAGTGTCATACATCTTTACTTGTTGCTCGTACGTCATGACTGAAGCATCCAACCACATGTGCATTTGTACATACACATATAGATGGCTCACGCATGCACCTGCATATGCCACATTAGCCATCGCATTTCAAAGCTAGTATAAATGTAAAAAAGGTCTCAATTGCTGATGAAATTAGTGATACTGTATACTACTAGAGGAGTGCTAATCCTCAGGTCCATTTATCCTGTTTATGCCACTCTGAAGTGAAAATGACTGAAGACCTTTAAAGTGGTCCTCCTAAAGACCCTGATCAACAGACCCTATGACAATGCAGCAAATCCATCACACATTTGTCAGTATACAGATCTCTTACAGCGTGTAATGCAGGGCTGTTTTCAGTCTGTTTCTTCTCAAGCCTCTTTTTTTCCATTAATATCATCACAGGATGGTATCTATTTTGAAAGTTGGTTACTGAAAGCCTGGTCTCCTGTGATCAGCAGTCTGAAATGTTCTATGTTCTTTAATGGTGAGATCAAACAGTATTCTGGAAGGAGGTAGCGAGGGTATGAAACCTCAAAGATTGTTTAATAGTAGAGGTTCCTGGGGACTTTCTCCATGAAAAATGATGCTCATCTTTTATTTTATTTTTTTTTAATTGTGCATGCTTTTGGTCATCACCATACTTAATACCATGTGTCCAATAAATCAGTGTAATTTACTCTTTGTAAAACTGTCTGAGCAAAATTTAACATCATTAAGTATCAGGAAAAGATGCTGCAAAGTCCTAGCCTAACATACAGTGGAGAATTAATCAGCTTGCTGGGCCAACAACTAGAACAGTAGGAAAGCAAATGGCTTCCAAAACCTGTCAGCATCAAGAAGGCCACATACACTGACATGAATGCTTCCAAAATAATGGGATGCATTTCTAACTTAAACAGATTGTTTCGTGAACCACTTGTGAGCAGTATCATATTAACACAACATTCTGTTAATAAAATGTCTGTGGCCACACCCCTTAAGCTACCGCTTTGTCTGTCATTACTGTCAAGAGACACTTTTAAAGTTCTTAACTTTGTTTCTTATTACTGAAAAAAACATGACTAAATAGACTATCCCAAAAAGCTTCTTTCTTCATTATAATAGCCTTTTACCACCTTAAATAGTTTAACCTTTTTCTGTTTGTCTTCTTGAAAAATGACACCCCTGGGAGTAATAATTCAGAGAAACAAAACATTTGCAGATTGTTAATACAGTATTGTGTTGTACAGCAGGAATTATAGAACAGAATACTTTTAAGGCAGCTATTTGAGTTATAGAACTGTTTGCCTGCTTTATCACACATGAGGGATTGCTTAAGCTGAAAATGTGTTTTCTTTATAGCTGAAAGGGATTCAGCAGGAGACTGCATGCTGCAAGGAAAGAAAGAAAAAAAAAGCAATGTGATGGTTTAAATCATATTTTCATCATACTCGCCTGCTGAAATCAAATCCAATAAGTCATTCCCAACAACAAAGCTGTTCTTAAACCTTTGTGTTTATGTGCCTTACACATTGTTATTGGTATTAAAATATCAGTATCTGTTAACTGGCAAAAACATATCACATACTGTTATAACAATATTGCATTTCTGATGTTATTGTAATTAGCATCAGGATGCTTTATTTTCTATTTTTTTCCATATACAGTTTCGTGACTAACAATTGTTATATTTCAAGGGTATACCTCTTGTCATGTTTCAAATTTATATTAAATGTTGTACTGCATGTAATAGAGTATTATCAACAAAACAACAGGAAATGTCATACAACACCCCACACATGGACAGATAAATGTATAAACACACACACACACACACACACACACACACACACACACACACACACACACACACACACACACACACACACACACACGTATGTACCTATATGTGAACCACTGTGCTATCCATCCTTGCCTCTTTTCCTGCTCTAGCCTACTAACCCAGTTACATTATTCATATGTCTGTTGAGCAAGTTACCTTTCCAATAGTCTTAGACCAGGACTCATAACTACTGAATTAAATTTGATAAAGCCATATGGTTTGCAAAGCTTCCAAGGAAGGTAATTTTGTGGTACAAATTCAGTAGGTACAAGTACAGACTAAGAATTTAACCATTGTACCAGTTATAGAAATATACCTGACTTGGGAGAGGTTATTGTAATAGCCAAAGTAACTGTTCTAAAATTAAAGCAGTCAAATACATTTAATATTCAGTCTATTTTGTACGTCTAGGCAAAATTACATTAGCCTTAATCATTCTTAACTCACATAATGTAAAATACCAAGTGATTAAAACTTTAGAATCACTTGGCTTCTAAAAAGGTTAGCGTATACAGTTCAGCTCTGAGAATTATTTATTTGACAGCATTATGCTGAGAACATTTCTGTGACCAATTATATTATCACAAACAGAGCTCCAACAGTCTTCTGATATCCTTACAGCCAATAAATCAATTCTGATTTAAGAATGTTTTGCATTTAATAGCTAATGAAACAGTTGGGTCACATTATAAGCCATTCGTTAAAGTCAACTGAATCAGGTATATTTTTAAATTCCATACATATTTTATTTTGATCTGCAATTAGATGTTGATTCAAAGCCTACTAAATGTAATATTATTGATCCAAAAGGATCGAGAAAAAATGCTGAACCTGCCAAACAAAACACATTTAACATCATTTTTTGCAGGTGGCAAAGACCCTGCACCATTATTTGATGGACTTTGTACCTACATTCCTTTTAAATATATTAACTCCATATTAAAGGAATAAAGCTTCAAACCTCCCATGATAACTCTGGAACTTTAGGCCTGTGGTCTTTGTTGCTAGCAAAATTTGGAGTTTTTCTGATTATTTGAAATGTTTAGTCCAATATATCCTGAAGGGGGCATTGTACTTGATAACTGGACTTATCAATGCTGAGTATAAGGGAGTAGTTACCTCTTTAGACCTGGATAATATTTCATTGGCAACTATCTGTGCTAAATAAAATTATTTGCTAAAAAAAAAAAAAAAGCACTAACTCCATGCTAACGCAACCATGGACAATAGAAAACAACCTACAAGGGTCAAAACAGTAGCTGCACAAACTTCATCTTGCAGCAACCTGATCAAACTGGAAAGTTATTAGCTCAAACTTTTCAGAAATGGGATTTAGAAGGGAACAATTAACCAACTGCATGTTAACCACTCATGGGATTTCTCTTTTATTTCACTGGTAGCTCACCCTATAATTTGTAATAATATAACACAAGCTCTTAGCCCAGAACTGGGCTCACGGAGAATGAAACATTTTTGACTACTTCCAGGACAACAACTGATCTCTGTCTAAGCACAGTAATTTGATATATAAAGATGTGTCTTTTAAACGTCACCACTCAGTTTAAAATTAAGAATTCTGAATGAATAGTAGTTGAGTCTTTAAGGAATACTTCAGGTAATGTTTCCACTTTTTCAAGAAATATCATGTTGATGGTGTTGAAGCTAAAGGAGCTTGTTCATACACTTAACACACTTAAAAACATTTGAAAGGGTGACTTTTTGAAAGGGTGACTTATGTGACTTAAGGGCTGGTATTCATAGTCAAATTGCAAAGTACATAGTAGTACACTCTTGTATCAAAATCTAGATGCACAGATAAGTAGCGATTCATGGAACTGTGCAACTCTATAAGGCAGCATTTTAAAAGGTGCAGAAAAGCTGTGCATAAAGCAACAAAATGAAGTAGCACTGTGCAATGAGTGCACAATGACATGCAAATGAGGATCGTGGAAAGCAGGCTGTAATTTCATAGCCATCAGACACACGGTGCCCAAACCAGGAATATGTAGAGCTTGCGTTTGCCGTGTTGAAATCCCATTTCTGCAGCCTAGACACATCTGGGAAGGCACTCCTATGTAAACCTGTCACAGCCTCTCAACAGTTTCTAGCATACTGCAGGCTTCATAATATATCTATATATGTATGTATATATATATATATATATATATATATATATATATATACACACACACACACACACACACACACACACACACACACACACACACACACACACACACACACACACACAAACACAGTAAAATGGTTTCAGAGCTACCTCAAGGATCGTAAACAAGCAGTGAAACAAACAACCTTCACATTGCTTCTCACCCTGGGGCCCTCATTCAATACGCTGATGATTCCACCATAATCTGCACTGCTTAATCACTACCAGAACTACTTTTTAAAACTCAACAGTTCTTTACTGCAGTCGAATCCTGGCTAAAAAATGCCCAACTCTTTCTTTGTCTAAAGAAGACAAAACTAGTACACTTTCATCCCAAAAACATCTTCCCTGTCACTGATCATTTCAACATCCTTGCATCTGACAACATTGTCATAGAAATAGTGCAGGAAAACAAACTTCTAGATGTTATCATTGACAATAAACTTTCATTTGACCCCCATATACAGCAGAATATAAAGAAAACTCATCAAAAACTGGGACTCTTATATAGAAACAAACATTTCTTTACTACAGCAACCAAAACTACACTGGCAAAAACATTTTTACTTCCCTCCCTTCTTTATGGTGCCCCTATCTTGACTAACTTACAAACTTCTACAATAAGCAAGGTGGAACAGTGTTACAACAAAGTTGCAAAGTATGCCACAAACTCTAAATATTGCACACACCACTGTAAACCACTCCTAGAATTAAACTGGCTTGAACTCCCCAACTAGCTTGCCTTCATTCAGCTATCCACCTTACATAACTTTATTTTCAAGCCTACTGCCTGCCCTACATTTGCCAATCTAGTCACACCTTACACATCAAATCGATCTCTATGATCAGAAGACAAAGATCTCTTAACTATCTCAAAACCCATAAGGAAACCAGGTTACTCTTTGTATTCATACTCTGTCTCTATACATTGGTCACTACCTCTAGCTACCAGGTCTATGCCTGGCCTAACCCATTTCAAAGCCTCTTTAAAAAAATCATCTCAAAAATCCATGGCTCTGCTCCTGCATAAAGCCTGCCAAATGCTCAGGTCTTCCTCTTCTTCCACACTAGCTTCATCGTCCTCGTCTATCACATTTGAATCTCTCACAGACTGCAAGATCCTAAAGCTCTTCTAACTCCTTCTCTGTTTCTATACCATATCCTTAAGCTACTGCTTGGTTTTATTGCTTCTATTCTTCTTAACGCTCTCTTTCACTATCTATCTGCATCACTAACTTTCTGGCTGTTATTTTCCTAACTGAAACTAACATTCTATTTTGCATGTACTATAACAGTCAGTGTCACACATTGCACTACCTGCGTACTATTGTTTGGACACTATCTACATCATGTATGGTGAGAGTGATTATCATGGTCTGTAATGTTTTAACTCTGTAGAATTGTGTAGATGCATAGTAATATATTGTAACAACTTGTAACATAGTTTGTTTTTTCAACTTATTTTTGCAAACTATGTCTAATGCAATTTGTATTGTATTGTATTATACTGTATTTGTATTGTACTGTATGTGGAGCTTTTCTCCCCGGGCCTCTGCTGAAAATGGATTCTGTAGACCCAGTCAGACCACCCCGGTAAACAAATGTCAAATAAAAACATAATAAATAATAAATTCCTGTAAGGAAGCAAGCAGCCCAGCCAGCATTGCAAGGACTCTGTATACTTGTAGCAACAGAAGGCATCCAAAGTGCAGCACATCATCTCCCAGTACAGACAGCGATGATGACAGACAGCAACATGCAGCCACATTGCACTTCTCCAGATGTCATCATGCTTAGTAAACAGCAATGAAGGTGAAGCAGCATTCTCTGACACGCACCTCTGTTGGCCCTGACAAGTACACAGTGGCAGTGCAATGCCATACAGAAAAGAACCATACATGCAGTGATATCAAAAGACTATGCTGGAGTCACTCTGTACATCAGACATATGTACACTCACTACACATGTGAGGAGGGTGGTACAGGTTAAAGTTGTCATTACTTTTATAGGTACCTAGGAATGCATAGACACAGGGCTGTCTACACACACAAAGGATGATGGGACTAGTAGTCAGTGAAGTTAAAGAGGTGTATCATGGCAAGGGTGATCACCAGTGTCATAGATGACTTCCTTGGTTGAGTGCTAGGAGAGCCACTAATGCCATTTGCAATATGGGTGGTGCAGTGATGTGACAAGAAACAGTCCATGTAGTGGGGCACTCGTGATGTGCAGAAAGAGGTGGTCAAGATGGCTCAAGGAGCAAAGATGTGGCCAAACCCATAGGAAAGGATCAGTAAAGTGTGTGTGTGTGTGTGTGTGTGTGTGTGTGTGTGTGTGTGTGTGTGTGTGTGTGTGTGTGTGTGTGTGTGTGTGTGCAGAACAGTCCACCCAGACATAGTTGTAACCCCCCTGGCATGGATTGGGGTATTATGACATGCCTACCATGACAGGCACTAACTGTGTTCCTATGATGTTGATCCTATCCAGTAACCACTGGTAGGCACTCACCCCTGACCATGGGCAACACTGGGGTACAGACTGCTAATGGCAACACTGTCTAACAAACAGGTGGAGATGGCCACAAATGCTGCATGTGCCACTATAGAATGCATGAGTCTAGTCATGCCATCTTTCCTGGACTGAAGACTAAAGACTTTGGCAGTGCTGAGTAACATCTTCAAAGAGGACTGCACTGAGACAGTCATCCCTAGGTCAGTGTATGTAGCTGTGGACTGTGCTTGGATTACAGCCCTGAGCATCTGTTGAGGGCCACCCACATACCTGAAGAAGGCTGTGACAGTGGCCACTACATGGAACTACTGGTTGATGGGTGTTTATATGTCAGATGTGGTGTGATGGTCTGCTGTCATTGCCCCAGTGGTAACAGTGACAGTGCTATTGGTTACACAAGAGCCATCCCTTGACAGGCATATTCACCAGCCACCGATGTGGTACATCCTGTAAGTCAGCAGATGTGGGAAGACCAGAATGTCATCCTAGATGATGAGTGTAGGACTACCCAGGAGGGAGATAGTCAGTGTTTCTCTGTGCAGTGATTGCGACTCAGTCTTTGTGTGAGTTTCATTGTCAAACCTAGAGCAGGTGCTTGCCTCATCTTACTGTCCTGGCTTTACAGGCAGTGCTGAGATCCTTCCTAAGCCAATTCAAGTGTAGCTTGGACAATTGGATTGGGAACAGGAAATTCATCCCTGGTTTGGCACCTGTGTCTTTAATGGATACAGGCAACCTGTAAATGGTTCATCTGCCAGTCCCCTGCTTGTAAACATTTCATCTCCCAAGCCCCTGCTTACACTTATCAAGGGTACTAAGCAAATGACCACAGTGGCCTTTTTAAGTCTATCCATGCATCCCAAATCTCTGACAAGTTCTGGTACCCTTGATAAGTGTAAGCAGGGGCTTTGGAGATGAAATATTTACAAGCAGAGGCCTGGCAGATGAATTACTTACAGGATGCCTGTGCCCATTAGAGACATAGGTGTCAAACCAGGGATGAATTATCTGTTCCACACTGAATTGTCCAAGTTACACTTGAACTGGCTTAGGAAGGAATTCTTCTTCACGTGAATGGGGAGCCTCTTTCAGAGAAGGGGTAGTCTCTGAGATACATACCCGTCTCTTCAGCAGGTTCTATTTATATCACAGTCAAGGTTTAAGTCTTTAGAGCAGGTAATTATGGGACTGTTTATTTTGCAGATGTGCAGCAGGTCCATCAGAGTAAGGACTGACTATGTCTTGTATGCCAGGCATAGATCTCCTGTCAACAGCCTATAGGAGACAGAATACAGGGATAGGGCCTTGAGGCAGGCTCCATAGGCATCTACTTCTCATAAGTGAAATCAAATGTCAAGAGCCTGTGGTTGACCAAGTCTGCAGATGACTGCAAACTGGGAGAAATCCTTGAATCTTCCAAGGACTCAGTGATCCTGCAGGAGGGCTTCTTCCAAACAAATAACTAGCGTCAAAGTCAGGAACTAAAACTATATGCCAAAAAGTAGATTATTGTATCCTTTGGACAACTGACTACCCCTGGGAATTATGAAGCTGTCAATATGCCCCTAAGAGTACACCCAGCAGTAAGTGATTTAGTATGTACATGACGATGACCTACCTTTTGATCAGCACATGCCTACTGTTGTGAGGAAGTTCTTGTATATTGCAATGCGTTTAAATAAAAGGATAGTTTCTAAGTTCAGAGAGGTTATTGTCACACTTTTCTCTGCTCTTATTAGACCCATCATAGAATAGAGTGTACCCTTTGGTATGTACATGTCCAGGCCCTTGCAACAATTGGAGCATCCACAGAGGTTTTACAAGAAGTATAGTGAGCCTGAGGCACATGACCTACATGGACCACCTCAAAGCCCTGTCACTATACTTGATCTTGTACCAACTTGTAAGAGGCAACCTATGCCTGTCTCATAAGGCATCTGCATAACTAGCACTATTTGACCTACTGGGCATCCACAAGTCAAATGGTAGACCTCAGCCTTTTCTGCAACATAAATAGAATGGTTTGGAGGGACTTATCCCAGAGGATACCACTGCTATGAAACAGACTCCCCATATAAGTAAAATAAAACAATTCCATGTCCCTAATGACCATATTTAAATGCAGTTTGACCAGTGAATAAAAAATAAGAAGTTTACTTCAGGACTGACCCCCTAGCCTCTTAAAGTTTTTTTTTTTCATTTATTAATTTTTTTATTTTTAATTAACTTACGGTATGGACATCTTATACACTGAAAGCGAGACGCAAATAAAATAATATGCTACAAATGAGAAGATGTACATATAGCTATGGCGGGGACAGATAAATACTTATGGGATAACACAGCTGGTTGACAAACAGGAAGCAAGGTTATGTTTAAAATGCCCCTTTAGAGATGGTAGCTTAGTACTCATCTATGAACCTATGGTACAGCTACTAAACTAGCTGGTCTCCATGTGAGATGCACAGTGAGTAATCCCTCCCAGAACCTAAGTACATGCTGCCTGGTAGTATACCTGTTCCTTCATCATCACCATGCAGAGATACCAAAAATGGCACATTATCAGCAAGGGCTGTAGTGGGAAGTTAGTTCCTTCCAGTCGAGGTCTTTTTCCACCATTAAGCTATGTTGGTCACCTTCTGCAAGGCTAGAATTATGAGATCATTAGCATATTTCTAACATTACAGTGTTGCATAAAGGGGAGTCATAATTCTTTGTTGTTTGCAGATGTCCAAAACAGATCAAATAAGTAAAACAACCATACGTACAGTAGTGTTACTGCTGCATGTCATGAGCAGGGACATCCATTTATATGACAGTGGTTTATACAGGGCTGGGAACACTGGTGGGGAAGCGGGATGCACTCCTTTTAAAGTGAGGTCATGCCTTACATACACCTGTAGCAACAGGTGCATACTCCAGACTTCATAGGGCAGGATCTTAGAGATCAGTAAGCATCAACAGTCTATTGAGTAAATATTTTCAAGATGTTATTAGTTATATTGAAGGGAAATTCACCATATTATAATCTGATGGACATTCATCAGAATGGACTTATGACTGGGTGGCCTTGTTTTAGCAGTTTCATATAGTTTTATGAGTGACTATGTGAGGCCTTCAGTTGCCTTGGGATTCAGAAAGGCTTTCTATAAGCAGGAAGCAAAACAATGCAATTTTCTCACTGGAGGTAAGCCTTTTTTCAGTTCTTAGAACATCCTACCTCTGAGTTTTCCACTAGCATGAGCCTCACCACAAACAGTGGTCTGACTGGCAGAGGCTGATGCAGCAATCAGGGGTAGTGGCTAATGTAACCAGCTATGTGGCCTCTTCTGGAAGTGCCAGTGTCTCCAAATTTACACTAAGTGAATCAGAGAATCACTCAGCTGTGTAAATTTCCACTGTTGGAGGAAAAAATGAAAATACTATTAAAAGGCGGAAGTCGCCCATTTAATCCCAAGGAAACAATTGTGCTGCAGGTAAGTTCAGTGAAGGCAAGCAGTGGGCGATGTTACAGAGTGTATGTGTGTAAACATGAGCACGTGTGTGTGTGTGTGTGTGTGTGTGTGTGTGTGTGTATGTGTGTGTGTGTGTGTGTGTGTGTGTGTGTGTGTGTGTGTGTGTGTGTGTGTGTGTGTGTGTGTGTGTGTGTGTGTGTGTGGGGGGGTGCATGTGCACATAAATGCTTTTACCAGCAAGGTGCATAAGCCTCCAGAGGAAAGAACTAGCACATCAGGTCTGACATCATTATTGTTGGCTAGAGTGTAATTCAGAAATACACTAATGAGCCAATAATGAGGTCTTTCTAATTTCAGTCATAGCAGTCACTGAATCACATTTTGTCACTATATTGTTAATTGACTTATGTGCAGCAGGAAATTTACGCAAGCAGTGAGGATCTTTCTGAATCCCGGGGCTGTATTCTAACTAGTTTTAATTAATATACCAAATGCATATATTCTGAATAGTTTGATTTGCTATACCATATTCTTGTATTCTGCAGTTTGGTTTATTGTAACAAATGCTCATATTTTGAATAGTGTTACTATAAGATGAGTACTCATCTAGTCAGTTGAATGTCATGATTATGCAAAAGAAGCAAACTTTTATTAAAATGCTTTCAAATATAGAAGGTTTATAGTGACAAATACTCATAGTCTTAATAGTTTCACTATAAGATAAGTACTCATCTAGTCAGTTGGATAATATGATGATTATACAAAAGAAGGAAAATGTTATTAAAATAGTTTCAAACATGGTTGGTTAATGATGATGTTAGTAGGGTTCTGGGAACAGTATTTTTTATCATCTCACTTTTCTTTTACCAGCTGATAATTACATGTAGTTAAATATATTCGTTAATGACTTCAAATTAAGTGACGTATTTTTTTTTCAAATAAAACATATTCATTTATTTGATTTATTCTATTCTTTGCTATTTGCTATTCAGAGTACTATATTAACTTCCTATAAGGCTAGTCTTGATGCCTTGATGGGTATTCACAACATTATGTAAGGCCCTGCTTGATTTGGGAGATAAGCATTATTAAGATCTTTGCACAAGCAACAAGAACTTTTAAGTTTGTCTGCTTAAATGTGTATATGACTATGTATCTTATGGTCCCCATGGATCACTCAGCTAGTATTATTCCTAGGCTCCCATATTTATATATTTATTTATTTATTGCCTTTTGTTTTCCGTGATGGTCTGACTGGGCAATCAGGCCTATTTTCAGTGGAGGCCCAGGAGAAAAGCTTCATTAAAGTTATAAAACTTACAAAAGATTTACAGAGAAAAAACTATTTCAGTTTCTTAACTCTACAAATGGGGTTTTAGAATCACACAGTGGGTTATACAATCAAGACGTGGTTAATATAATCTGATATCTGTAGGAGTTTTATACAATAATAAACAGGTTGCATTCATTTATACAACAATATACAAATTTCATTAACACAGGAGTGATGAAAAGTAGTATAAAGTTATAAATGTAGCTAGGATTTAATTAGATTATTTACAGGAAAATATACGAGAGTTAGGGATTGGTGACAAGGGTCTAGGGAGCTGAGAGAAAGAGAGAGATAGAAAGTTTGTCATTTGTTCTTATCTTGCTGATGTAATTTACTGTTATTTTTAGCACTGACAGGTGTATGCCACTTTAACTTTGGACTTAATGACACCTGTCACAGCATGATTTGAAATGATCAGTAACTCAAGTAAGTGATTCAAGTTAGACATTCAGGTGCTGCCTCATATGTTTTGGATACCTTACACAGACAATAAAGACAACAGGCTGGTTTCTTAAAATGCCTCTAAATCCTAGCATACTTGCTTGATTTTGATCAGAACTGGCATATAAACCTGGAAGTCTACTACCCAACAATGGAAGTCCTGCAATTTCCTGAAGATTACATGACCAAAGTAAAAAAGAAAGCTTTAGAAAGATTGGGGCTGTATTTGTGCGACAAGATTATACTCAACAGGCATGTAGATTTTCTGAATACAAAGAAAGTGCTCACCAAAGAGGATAAAGAAGAAATCAGTGCAGAGAATACCCATAGAAAGAAATCAGAAAAGCTTTTTGATCTTTTGGTAGAAAATCCAAAAGTGCCAGATGTCCTTCTTTTGACTATATGAGCTGAGAAAACACAGCTTCAGAATAACAGATGGAGTACAAAAGAATGAAAATGTGGAAGCTCTAAAAGTGTCCTGCTAAAGTGCTTATGTGCCAGAAGTGTGTAAAGGAACAAACAATCTATCTAGAATGTTTTCTGATGATTCACTCATGTACAAGGAGGGCAAGGAATCCACTCTCAGAAGGAGAAATTCAGTCCAGCATAATCAGTTTTCTCTGCAATTTATTCATTGAATGTACCACGTGATGCCGCCTTTCAGAATGTACCACGTGATGCTCTTTCAGAAAGAAGCTTCATCAAGTTCTGAAGTGCAGTCTGAATCAGAGGGAGCATGGGGTAATCCCAGTGACTCTCAGTTCCTGTCATTAAGGTCATGGCCTTCGTAACCATTGGTGTATAATTGCTTGTGCTTCTTTGTGATGGCCTTGCACTATAGAGTTATAATACAACTGGGACAATCATGGAGCTGCTACAACACTGTATAGGTTAAACTACTCTATACCAGGTAACTGCATTCCCTCATAAGGGCAGTAAACTTGTAATATATCTTAAGGGCAGTAAACTTTGTTATGTACCACTGTGTTAGTGTTTTTATTACTTAGATGACCTGCTGCAATGGTTTAAAGGTTAATAAATAATTCATATCTTTAAAAAAATGGAAAGTTTGGTTTGGCATAGTGGTTACGGTGCTTACCTCACAAACAAGAAGAGCAAAGTTTGAGTCTCACTAAAGGAAATCTTGTTAGGCTTAAAATAGCCCACAAGGGCCTTCTCTTTGGTGTCTCAATGACACAGTAGGTAGCACTGACACCTTACAGCGAAAAGGTTTCTGGTTTATTTCTGATCTGGGTTGCTTTTTGTGGAGTCTGCATGTCTTCCCTGTGTTCATGCTGCTTTTCTCTGAGTGCTCTATTTCTTCCCACATTCTATAGACATGTGGTAGGTAGTCTGAGCAATTCTGAATTATCTGCAAGAGTGTGTACATGTATGTGTGCTAAGGAAGAAAGGCCTAATAATCTACACCCCCCTTTCCTAGTAAGTATGATCTGTGAATGGCAGTGGCCATACACAGGGCTGCTAAAAGAGTTGTCTATAACTTGTGTGTTTGGATGAAAAGATGAATGGCTGGTTGATCTCTGAGGGATTATAATTTCAAAGCTCTGTAGTTAAACTGAAAGTGACAAATCTGAGTATATTCAAAGATGATTTGCTGTTTTATTAATGTAACATAAACTACCAGAGTTAAGGGATTGGATTTAAATTGCATTGCATATGACTTTGTATATGGTAAATCCTGTCTAGCTTACAAAGCCTATAGTTATCCAACACTGAGGACACTACTAAACTTGAATGGACATACATCAGCCAAGGTTATGTAGACCAATTAAGATAAGCAGGCAATAATTTTCAGTAATATAAAGAAAAGAGATGACATTATTACATAGACCATATCAAAATTATAAAAGTTCCAGAAACACCACTGAATACTAGAGCTGTTGAAAGCTGTGAATTTGGTCTGAATTATTGGGTTTCTGTTTATAATGCAGTTACAATGGCGAGGAATTATCGTTTCTGGATTCCTTTAGCCTATACCAGTCTGAATTATTGGGTTTCTGTTTATAATGCATTTACAATGGTGAGGAATTATCATTTCTGGATTCCTTTAGCCTATACCAGTCTGAATTATTGGGTTTCTGTTTATAATGTAGTTACAACAGTGAGGAATTATCATTTCTGGATTCCTTTAGCCTATACCAGTCTGAATAATTGGGTTTCTGTTTATAATCTAGTTACAACGGCGAGGAATTATCATTTCTGGATTCCTTTAGCCTAGAGGAATTATCATTTCTGGATTCCTTTAGCCTAGAGGAATTATCGTTTCTGGATTCCTTTAGCCTATACCAGTCTGAATTATTAGGTTTCTGTTTATAATGCAGTTACAACGGTGAGGAATTATCATTTCTGGATACCTTTAGCCTAGAGGAATTATCGTTTCTGGATTCCTTTAGCCTATGCCATTTTCCTCCTTACTATGAAAACATGATTTATAATTTTGGGCAACCTCATCTGCATTTGATGTGCTAATTCTTTGAAGTTGCTTGTTCCCTCATACTATAGCAAAAAAAGTGATTTTCTAAGATTGCTATGCTCTGCTGTAGGAAGTTTCTATCTTGATTTCTTGCAGGAATAGTTAAAGCTATTAAAGATTAATTAGGTATTTTTTTTTTTTAAATCAGACCTGTCCTACTGTATTATTTTAAGTTTCTGTGTGATCTCTGAACTGAATTCTTAGATATTTCTGTGGTGTAGTCGTTTTGTCTTGTGTTTTAAATATTTATTATTAAATATTTTTAAAACCTTCTACCTGTGGCTGGTTTATGTAGAGATAAGTTATGCTTGTATACAGTTTACTGTTTAAGCCCTTCCAATAAGCCTAGAATGAATAGTCACATTACCATTGGATAATAATATTGCACAGTAATAATTGGACACCCTTTTAAGGACCTTTTAGTAGCTGATATTATTAGCTGGGTGGTGGCAGGGATTACTACCGTATGGTCTGGGTAAAGGGGCACAGCTGGAGAATCTGTGTCAGCCTTTCCCAAGAGTGCCTGTGAAGTTGTATAAATACTTATCTCAAAGTGTGTGTGTGTTGTGTCAGCTACTTGGGCAGGGACGCGAAGCATTGGTTGGACAGAGATGGTACTGGAGGTTTTAGCTTGCCCAGCTAGGCTGAGACATGGACCCTATAGCTGTGCCAGTGGGGAGTCTTATTGGGGACCTGGTGAGCAAAAGAGCAACCAGCCCCAGACTGATTGTGATCTCTGTGTGCACTTAAGGGAAATTGTACTTTACTGTGTGTATTAGTTATCCTTCATAGGTTCATAGGTTCATAGGTTGGTACTAGGCTATCAGCCCTAGGGCCTATACGGCTATTTCTTCCTACATTATTTACTTTCCTGGACCCTGTCTAGCAGGGCGACTGACATGATCCGGGTGAATTTCCTTTCTCCCATCCAATCGTCAAGGTTCCTCTTGAAGGCACTCTGCTTGACATGTATGGGCAATCTATTCCAGAGTCTCTCTGGGTCAGGAACCTATCCCTCCAGCATGTTTTGTTTATTGTGATGACAAGGTTTAGATCCGGATTGGGATTTCTTGTAGCATGTCCAACAGTTCTGGGTTTGACATGGCCTTTGCAGATGTCGTACAGTGGGACAATGACCTCCTTTTTCTGGATGAAAGCTCTTTTATGAGACGACCTCCCTGGTGTTAGTGGTGAGGATTGAGGCTCCTTGATTGCTGGGCCAGGGCACGACCGTCATAAGTGTTTGGCAGTGGTGGGATCTATTTCACGCACTAATTGGCTTGTAGTGGTGTGGGTAGAGTGAATTCCTGTAGCTTATGTACAGTGATCTCTAAAAGTGTTTTGTATTCTAAAGCAGCCACGCAGTGTATACTCAGAGTTCAGATCACAATTGCTGTATTTCTTTTGTTAGCTTAGTGTTAGTCAGGGTGAGCAGGCAGCATGTCAGCAGAGGAGTATGGAAAGCTGACAAGTAGCCAGCTGGCGGAGGTGTGCCAGGCCAGGGGACTGGTGCATGGAAAACTGACTAAGGCAGACCTGATTGCAGCCTTGGTTACAGCTGCATCAGAAAACAGCAGCCTGGAGGACAATCAGACTGACAATGGAGATACAATATCCTCAGAGAATGGACAGCTCAACCTTTCTGCAGTGGACTTAAAAATCCAGCTGGAGCTAAAGAGACTTGAGTTGGAGGCCAGGTGTATGGAACTAGAAGCAGCCGGGAAAATGAGGATTCTACAAGCTAAGGAAAATGAACAGCAGAGGAGGCATGAGAGGGAAATGCTGACTCTTCGCCAGAGTCATGGAGGTAATGGGGAAGGGAGTGAAAAGACCCTAGAAGCACAAAAGGTCGGTAAATTTCTTCCACAGTTTAAAGAGGGGTATAATCTTGATAGCTTCATTCATATGTTTGAGCAGGTATGTAAACAGTATGAAGCTGACCAAGAGCTCTGGGTACGGTTCCTGACCCCCTTACTCCATGGTAAAGCTATAACTTCTTTAGCAAAAAATACATGACACTGACTGTTTTGATTATACTGCTGTAAAAAGATACTTGTTGGAATGTTTTAAGCTAACACCTGAAATGCATAGGAAAAGGTTTCATGAGCATAGACACAAGGCAGATGAAAATTATGTGAATATGTTGTTGAACTGAGCACTTATTTTCATAGCTGGGTGAGTGGTTAAATGTTTTGAATGCAGCCAGTGGGGCCATGTGGCATACAGATTTCCATGGAGACAAGGTGGGGAACAAAAGGTGAAAGAGCTAGTAAGTGGGAAAGACAAAATGCCAATAGTAGGTAGTCTTGGGACAACAAGGGTACCAAACTACCAACAAAGGTTATATCCTATTGTAGTGATGACGAAGAGGCCATTGCTAAGAGAGACACAGTCTCTGATATAACCATTGTAAAGCCTGCACTGGTTACAGAGGAGCTCTACTTGCCTGGGCAGTCTACTCCAGTCAGGGCTTTAGGAAGGATCTCATTCCAAATACCTTTGGCTAAAGTTCACCTTGACTGGGAGGGTAGAAAAGGAAGCCAGCAAGTAGGTGTGTTTGAGGATATTGGTAATAAAATATTGCACTACTTTTAAACAGTAAAAAAGCTCACATAACAATATCACATGATCCTTTAATTAATTTTTAAAATATCTTTGTTTAAATTTGCATTTAAAATTCACTGCATCATTTAAACCTGGTAGTACACATGCCAGATATAATCTTTAATATCAAGTAAGTTGTCCGCAACACTCAGTCTTTCATCCATTTTGATAGTGTTAATCACGTAACAATAAATTTGTTTGAAATCTGAGTACTGTAATTAATGCTATTACTAGATCTACTTGCACAACAATGCTCAATAATCTTTAAGTTTAACCTCCTTCATACTGTGCCCTATCTAAAAAGAAATGCAGGTAATACAAGTTGCTCCATAAATCACTCCTTTTGACATGTAATTAAAATCCCTGGTGAATAAAATGTATTTCCATTAAGCACAAGGCTGTCAGTTTTCTTTCTAATATATTTACATTGTAGACAAAATCCCCATTAAATCCTTCTTCTTTTTAACTCACAAGCACCTTTTGAGTCTAATTAAACAATTGTAGTGCATGTAGGAAAAAGACAAATGAATTGTGTTAAAGTGGCACGAGACCCAATCTTAACAATTGTTAAACACCCTTGCTTAAGTCGATAAGGTCAGGTCTAGCACTAGGCAATAAAATCTGCCAGTAATGACCAGTAAATGACAGCAACAGTACTGCTGTCCCTTCTGCTTACAAATTTACAAAGTAGCTAGAATAACAGGATGTGCTCACCAGAATTTTTTTTCCTAAAAGGTACTAACTCTGAAACCAAAGCGTACGTCACTATTCAGTTACTTTACTCCTCCGTGATTTGTCAGCCACAGACTTTATGTGGAACCGACTAAACAAATGAGTAAAAATCTGCACATTCTGTGAAAATCTGGACTGCTGAGAGGCATGAAAATTGAGTATAAACATAAAGGAAAGCATTACACTGCCTTTCTGACAGCACCCCCCCTCCCCATGTGCTTTACAGCTTTGAAAGCCAATCAAAACACTTAGTGCTTTTTTTTCTATAACTAGAAGTACATGGAGCAGATAATGTTCCATGCACTACAAAGAATTATGATTGTGTCACCAATCATAACTTTGAATTATGTGTTCTCAACATGGATGCCAAGCTTCACCTCTCAAGCTTTGCTCTCAAGGTGAATTATTTGTTATCCATGTCTCAAGCACATAATAAACAAGTTATGACTGATTACGTAATCATAATTCTTTGTAGTGTATGGAACATTATCTGCTCTATGTACTAATAGCCCAGTTTAAGACTGAAACAAAAGTTTCTATATTATAGATATTAATGATGTGGTAAATGTATTTTAATAGAGAATATAAGTGGTTATATGTATTTGTACTTATGTGTGTTTTTATGTATATTTGTTTGCAATACAAACTTTATTATTTGCACTTATTGAAAGGTTATATATTTTGTTTTTATCCCTATATGGATGCATTGTGTTTTTAAGGATTGAACTTGATTAATAGGGAATGGGGGCTGCATCATGTTTTTAGTTTGAATGCACTATTTAACTGAATGTTAATTTTTTGCTTTTTTGTATCCTCACACTGATGAAGGGTGCTGACCTGAAAGCTTTCCGTAACTTTTAATAACCTGTCAACTGTCAGCATTTCCAAAGTCTAGAGTTTTGTTTTACTGTGTTCATTAGCTGAATTTATGAATCTATGAAGCTATGGAGGTTGCACTATACAATACACATACTTTAAAGAAATTTTTTTATACAAAAGTGGCATTGGAAATAGGCACTCAAGCAATGAGGAGGTAATAATTATTGGGTGCCCAGGTTGTGAAAGAATAAAGAAAGACAAGGATATATCACTGTGTAGTAGAAAACAGAGCTTTAGATACGGATAGAAACTATATTAATGTGAGGCAAGATAGAGAGGAAGTTCTGTGAGTAATGCATTAGTGAGGAATATATACCAGAAGACATGCAGATGGAGGTTTGTGGTGGCCAGTGGGATAGGTGTTTGGGATAAAAAGTAGATGAGGACCTTGAGAAGGTCAGTGGTATATTAAGGGAGCATTCTGATGATTGTTAGTTTTAAAAGAAGTGACTCTGCATGCAATATGAGCTGTAGTTTATGGTAGCAGTATGTTACTGCATGGAGAGAGGTGGAAGGAGACAGAGGAGCTAATCAGCTGGCTGGTGAGCAGTGCCATTGCCATGTGTCAAGATGGAAGGATTTTTCCCCCTGTTTGAAGGTGTTTGGTGCATTTATTTGGAGGAGAGAAGTTAGGAGGGAGTTCCAGTGTTTTGTCATTTGCCAAGCATATAGTGAGTTCCCATGAGAGTTGTGTAAGGGAGTCACATTTTCCAGATGGTTTTCAATTGAATGTAGAGTACAAGATGGGATATACCAGTGCAGTAGACTGTTGAGGTCAGGATGGTGGAGGAATTTTGTGCCATTTTTAACTGGTTGTGCTTGAGGAAGTTAGGGAAATTGAAACAATTTAGCCATTTAAGAGCTAAGTGATGTATTCTGTTAGTATGGCTGGTAGAAAACCTTGCAATCTTGTCATAGGATTGCTTAAACTTTATGAGATTATTAAAGATTTCTGAGGCATGTATCAGGGAAGCGATGAAGTAGCAACAATGGCCTTACTTTCCTGATCAGATAAAAAAAGTTTTAGGTTCGATAGAGCATGCCTAATTGTTGATTGGCCTTATGGGTTATTCATTGAATGCATATATCAAATTATAGATGTTCATCAATAGTGATTCCAAGTAGTTTAGTGTAGTTGAACAGTTCAATTAATGTGCCATCAGATGATTGAATTGTAAGTGGGTTAAGCATTGTTGATACTGATTTAGATGTGAAGAGCATAATTTTTTTTTTTTTTTGGGGGGTTAGGAACAGATTATATTCCAGAATTCAGCTTTCCAATCATGTTAAGGAATGCTGAGTGACTTTTTGAAGTTCAGAGACAGAGGGAGTTGAGCAGATGATGGTGGAGTCATCTGCTTACTGGATTGGAGTGCAGTTGGCTAGTACAGTGAGATGATTGCTGATGACTATATTGAAGATAAGTGTGCCAAAAATAGATCCTTCAGGGAGACTGACTGCAATACATAGGAGTGTGGACAAGGCTTGTAGCCATTTTACACTCTGAGAGTTCTATAGTGAAGTTAAGATAGCAAAATGCACTGAGATTTTAAACAGGAAATACAAGAAAATAGACAGGGACATTAGTGAATACAGGGAGGGTAAACACTATCCACTCCCTAGGGTACAGGTCAACCATCAGTATTCCCGGGGAGGTAACTTTGGACAGGCCCCGAATTCTTCACACCAATTGGAAACTGATAATAATGGTGAAGTTATACATGAACAATAGGCCTACAATGCAGGTGAACATGATTATTATAATACCCCCAATGATTTTACCCCTCCACATAGGTCTGAGAGGCTTAGAAATAAATACAATGGTAACCATTTTTACAGGGACACCCACAAGTAGAAAGTGGGGGGGGGGCTTTAGGGGGGTACACATGGTAGATACTGAATCAATTGAGAATGGACATATCAAACATGAAAACAAAAATGTCGACTGGCAGGGTTTTCATATTTTCAACTACAGTTGTTTGGACATTACACCAGATTATTTTAACTTGTTCATGAAGGGTTTCAAGTTTATCACTATGAAGAAGAGTAACCTCCCTCAGGTTATATTAGACCTGAAGATGTTTATAAGGAAACTTAATTTGGAAAATGTGTTGGGGGGGGCTACTCTTCTTTGGCTTGTTCTATTACTCCTAGAAAACCTAGTACCTTTAACCTTCCTTTACATCCTCAGTTGAGGAACATAGAGTTGGTCCTGGAGAAGGAAATTAGAAAAACAAATAGGGAAAACAAAACCAGGTACAATTTATCTACTGGAGAAAACAGGTTGCTAACAGAATTGTGTTCTAACCTACTCATCAGGGTCATGGAACCTGATAAGGGAGGGGATATTGTTTTAATGGACAACATTTTGTTTGATGCCAAGATGTTAACTATTCTTAATGATGAAAGTATGTATAGTAGGGTATCTGTTAACAAAATTAACATCTCTTAAAAAAATAGACCTTGTTTTGAAAGACCTGTTTGATCAAGGTGTCATAGATTTTGACACCTATACATATTTGGAAAATGTCAAACCAAGAGTCCCTTCTGTTTTTGGAATACCCAAGGTCCACAAAGATGCTTTGGACCCTCCACTTAGACCAATTGTGGCCTCCGAATGATCTAAAATAGCACCCTTGGCCAAATACGTTGATTGGAAATTAAAAACATTGTGGAAAGGGGGAACACATATTTTGAAGGATTCTTGGGATTCTTTATGTAGGGTCAAGTGTGAATATGTTTCTGATAATTTGAAGTTCGTTATCAGAGATGTGGTAGATTTATTTTCCATAATCCCACATGACACGGGTTTGGAATGGCTAGAAGAGGCACTCAGAATGAACCTGGGGTATCTGAAAATGATATTTTCCTTTGCTTAGAACTGGCTGAACTTGTCCTTAAGAATAACTTCCTGTTCTTTGAAGGGGAATTTTTCCAACAGGAACAGGGAGTAGCGATGGGGGCAAATTGTGCCCCCAGCTAAGCTAACATCATTTTATCTGTACAGGAATACAAGTTCATAGGTTCTTGCCAATATTCTAGTTGCTGAAGATGTATACTAGATACCGAGATGATATCTGTGTTTTTTTGTGAGAAGAATTTTGACACACTTGATGATTTCATCCAATATTTGCACAAACTACAACTTTTTTGAAATTTACACATACGGTGACATTTGACCAACTTAATCATCTGGACGTGTCTATTCGTAAAATGCATGGTGGTTTTAAATCTACCATTTTCAGAAAGGAGACCTTCTCCAATACATATATCAGTTATTCAAGGCACATCCAATATTTCAGAAGAGGGGGATCATTAAGGGGCAATACGTTCAAGCAAGTCACATGACCTTATTAGATGACTTCCACAAGAAGTGCACTATATTCGAGAATATGTTTATGGAGAGGGTTTATCCCAGGGGACATGATCCAAAGGGTCAGTAAAGAGGTTTTTCAAGGGAGGAAGGACAAATACTCTCTAATTTTAGGCTCAGATTTTTTTCCATTGAAAAACAGAACAAAACTGGAAGTTTCGGAGCAGGGATATGATAGTGGGGATGCCTACCATATAAAAAGCATTTTGGAGAGAGAATGGCATAAATTCTCTGAACTCACAGATTTAGACAATGTGAAGAATAACTTCTAATAACACTAATAAGGTGGTTTTCAGGAAAGGGCAGAATATTAAGAATTTGCTAGAACATGCTCAACACATGCACGCTTATTCTCACAGAAAGGGTGGTACTTACAGATATGTGAACGATCTGATAAAGATTATTCGAAAGCGCTTATCATTTGACAAGGAAGGGACCATTTTATTGTATTGACTTTTAACTTTGGTGAAATTAAAACCTGTTTTTAACAGATTATCAGTGTTTTCATTGAGAATAGCAGTTTGCCTGTTTCAGGTTTTGTATTTAACTTTACAATACACTTTTGTATCAGCCGTGGCTGTTTTTTCTGTCGTATTGTTCACGTTTCTTCTTTTGGCAATTTAACTATAGCAGTGGAAAGGTATTCATCATTTTTTGTACTTACAGATATGGGGCTTGTCCACAGTGTAGTTACATTTTGCACAAGGAAGAACTTTTTTTAAGAGCTAGAAACAAACTTCTGGCAGGCAAAGTATATTCTAATTGTAACTCACAGGGGCTTGTCTACCTGGCCACCTGTGCCTTCTGCAAAGCTTTCTACATGGGGAAAAATGGAAAGACCATTAAAACATAGAATTTATGAACATCTGAATGATGTTAGGAACACTAGAAATGCCCTTTCTAGACACACCGTGAAATGGCCAAATGCCAGTTTTTAATTTTTTGTTTTAGAAATGGTACCCAGGGACATCACGGGTGGTCTCTGGGAAACAAAATTAGAATACAGGAGCCCTTTTGGCAGGTTGTGTTGGAGGCCAGCAGGCCCCCTGGACTAAATGACACCATTTCATTAGCACCCTTACTGAAGTTAAGATCCGCTAAATTATAAATGTGAATTATTTTATGTACACACTGCTATTTTTTTATTCATCCTGCCTGACACATTTAACAACACTATAAATATTTTTTGTTTAAGGTTTTTTTGTTCAGTCTTAATATTTATTCAATATTTTAATAGCACAAAAAGGAAAAGGAAAAGGTATTTTTGTTTTTTGTTTTTTCAATTTTGTTTTTTTTTTTTTGTATAAATGTACTTGCATGCATGCACCTTTAAATTTTAATTGTTGATTGATGGTATTGTAAAAATGGGGTTTTACTAACAATGAATTATCTGATGAAGTCTGAGTGTTACTTGGACGAAAACACATTTTTTTTACTTTGTGTGGTGTTAATTTTAAAGCTTTGTCTATTAAACGAGTGGATTCTACACCAGTTACAGTGCCTACTTTGTGTCCAGAGTTTGTGGTTCCTAGTGTTATTTCTGCTGGGCATACTCCTGTTTTGTTTGCAAGTTAAGATTTTGAACCACAGGATGGCTTTGTCCGATAATCCTATCTTGGAGAGTCCAAGAAGGAGAAAGGGGTGTGGGACACTATCAAAGGCTTTAGAGAGGTCAAACAATACTGAGGAGTCTAGGAGATTTATGTTCCTAAGGGTATTCATAATGTTGAAAAATGAGAGGAAAGCTGTGTCATTGCTCTGAGGGGGCTGTAAGCCATGTTGGCATGGTGAGAGTAGACTGTGGGTGAGGAGGACAGTTAGCAACTGTGAGTGGTACATTTCACTTAGATGTTTTGAGAGGAGAAATATAAGAGCTATGGGTCTGAAGTTAGAAGTAACAGTGGATGGGCCACATTTATAGAGTGGAGGATGAAGAATTTTATTTCCAAATAGTGGGGAAGTATGCTTCCTTGATTGAGCTGTTAATTATGATATCAATAAGGTAATATAAACTTTCAGCTGCCAGTTTTAGAAATTCTGAGGGGAGATTGTCTGGGGCAGCGATAGTGACTTTTATTTTTTATGGCACTGTTTCATGGTCTTGGTGGGGACTGGTATATTAAGTATGGCATGCGGGAGCTGGATCTGGGTCTGTACTGTGCTTAAAGTTTGTGAGACAGATAGCGGTATTGATGGTGTTGGTATTGGTAGTATCTATAAAAAGTACAAGCTGCTTTGAAGTCAACTTCAGTAAGTAGAAAGTTAGGTTGGATGGTTTGTGGTGTTTAAAAGTTTAGAAAAAGTAGATCAAAATAGTTTGGTGTATGTGGTGTGGCAGCTACTGCGGTAGTGGTGCTGCGGTAGTGTTGTCGCCTCACAGTAAGACGTTGTCCTGTTCAATTCCCGGTTAGAGCATCTTCTGTGTGGAGATATGCATGAATGGGCATGCCTTCGTTGAAGGTTGTGCATCAGGGCTGGCAACTCGGCACGTAAAAATCCACTGCCAATCATTAGCGGACCGGAGTTCCGCTGTGGCGACTCCTAACCGGGAAAAGCCGAAAAGACACAACATTATTATGAAGGTGATGTTAATGCTAGTAGCTGTTTGTGGTCTTATCCTTCTGCCAGGTGTTCCATGCTTTCTCTCATAAGGCATGAGTTGTTTGCTGGGTAGAGTGTGCCAGGAGACTGAAGTAGATTTAACTCTTTTGTGTCTAACTGAGGTATGTCAATTTAGCATTTAAAAAAAAAAAGTTTTGTTGAAGTGTTGAGCAGCTTCATCTAGTGGCAGGAACATTAGTGTGTTCCAGTTGTAAGACTGGAAGGATGCAAGGAATGAATCCTCATCAAAGGTAGAAAGATTCCTAACAGTCTTGTAGATTCCTGACTTGCAGTGTTTGTGTAGACAGCATTGAGCAAATATTGGATGGTGGTTGCTTAGGGTTTCTGGTAGAATACCTGCATGGCTGATGTTGTTTAGGTTATTAGTTAGGATCCAGTCTAGTATGGATAATGTGCCTGTGTATTTGTTGTGTCCGAGGGTGAAGTTGATTAACTGAGTGAAGTTGAATGGATTTATACAGAGAGATAGATTTGGAAGTGTTGTGGAAGGCAAATTGGTATTTACATTTTTTATGATGATTACGGAGGATAACCAGGAAATAATTTCTTCAAGTATGTTACAATTTGAGTGACTAGATGGTAAGATATAGAGGGCTGTTTTGCAAACAGACTTGACATTATTAATCTTAAGGAGAGCGATCAGAATTTCTTCCTTTGAGAAACATGGAAGTGATTTATACTATAGAAAAAGTTGGGGATTATTTTCCTAGAGTAGTGTGATACCATCCCATTTTGCTTCTGCAGTCAAAGCAAAGTAAACTGTAGCCAGATGGCAAAATCATTCCAGAGGCTGTTGTGGGATTATCCATGTATCAGTTGAGGCTAGAATATCAGGACTGTTTGATTCAATCCAGGAGCGCAGGCATAGCATTTTATTATATCTGCACTGGGCATTTAAATTAAAGAGTTTTAGTATATTTATGTTGATTGAGTGCTTTTGTGAAGTGTTGATTTTTGGAGAGCTGAGGGGCCCTGGGTTTGGGTGGATCTCCCCACTGCATTGCCCTAAATTAAATGTGGAAGGGAGGGGCATGATAACATTGTGGTCTGATATCAGGAAAAGAAACATGGGCGAGAAGAAGCATATCAGTCATTTTAGAATTAGTGTATAAGTAGAAACTGTAGTGGTTGATGTGGTAGTTGGTGAGCAGAGTATGGATGAGAATAAGGAATATTATAAGGGCTTTGGCTATCATAATCAGTAATCAGTCATCCTGTAAACTACTTGTAATTTCCTAGTAACATGTGTTACTGGCAGAGCTTCTGGACTTATTTGAATATCATATTGTCCTGTAGAGTTACTCAGGCCTCTATACAAGTCAACATAGTCATGCAATGCTTTGTTTCTCTACATAAATCAAGATGTTTCAGAGACTGTACCACCTTTCCAGTATACATTTATTCTCTACCTATGTAGTATGAATTTATTTCACCATGTCCTGTAAGCAAAGTAACATAAAACATTAGATGAATTTGCTTTCTTACACACTATATCAGAAAGAACCTTGCGCTTTTTAGAGTTATATTCTAAATTAAGTAACAGAGTTCTCTATAAGTTTTTTTTTACATGGCAAGTTCACAACCAGTGATATTGTGCGATGTTGGCTATTGTGAAGGATGAGAAGGACATTACTTGGCACTTTAACAAATTGGAGCCATGACTCGGATTCAAGCTGAGGTTGGGTGTATCATCCTTTGTGACTATTAGAATTGTAAGTACTGAATCATTTCTTAATAGACATACACACTTTGCTAGAATTAGAGACCATAGTGCATGGTTAGAATTGATTTGAGAGCACTTAAATGGCAATCTCAGATTTAATACTTTTTCCTGCTGTCTTGCAAACTTATGCAAAGGGCCTCAACATTAGCAACTGCTGGGTTTGTTCACATAGTCCTAATGCACATGATGGGAATATTCCATTGATTCCTATACCAGTGATTGGTTCAGAGCTTCATACTACATTTGCCATTACATTTTCACTTTTTTGCTAAAAATCAGATGAATAAAGATGTTTCTTTTCCTGACTGTTAAAGGCTATGTTTGCTGTTGTAAAAATGGAACAATTTTTATTGGAATTAGTACTTGCAATCTCACCTGGAAAATGTATGATGGGGCTGGTGGGCAGGGTATTGTAGCATTGCATGAGTATTACTACATTTGTAGAAATCAAGTTTAGCCCACCTACAGGCTGGTCAGGTTGTTGTTACATAGGTTGTTCAACATACAGCTGCTTTACCAGAAGGAAAGATTCATAAAACTTACCACAAGAGCGACATTAAAGATATTCCTAATCCAGTATGCAAAATAGATGCCTCCTGGGTTTATCATAGTGCTATGCAAAACAACTGTTTTTAAATGGTTTGTTCAGATGGATTTTGGTGGTGAGGTTATTTCTGGAACAGGTAATGTACTTGCTTATGGAGCAAGTAAAGTCCATCTGGGAACTTAGGAAGCTGTCTAAGCTCCTGTGAATATTAAGTGATTCCACCTTTGAGTCCATTAATTTGATAACCCAAGAATTGACTGCAATGCATAACATGGTGCTAGAGAACCACATGACACTCGACTTTACCCCTTTCTTCTAAAGGGCTAAGTGTGCACTCATCCAAACGGAGTGTTACTCTTTTATTACTGATAACACCGGTGCCATGCATAGTCACCTAGAAATAATTGAGAGAGTCTCTAAATATTCACATGCCAAAGAAGCGGACAGCTCCCAATGGACATGGTTAACCAATCATTTCTCTGGACAGGGAGGAGGAATTTTAAACTTCTTCATGTTTGTAGCTCTTATAATTATCATGTTAGGCCTTATTTTTATGGCTAATGGGTGCTTTTTAAAATTAATAGAATGCAGAAGAAATGTCAGTTTGCAGATGCATAAAATTGAATCATTTTCACTGACCTCTATTTATAAAAATCATAGCGCTGTAGAAGATTTGAGTAAGATATATGATTATCTATATAGAAGAATGGGGAATGTGAAAATACATAGTAGAAATTTTTTACTGATGATTATTTACAGTATTCAGATTATGTTTTTGCTCCATCAAGACATAGGCATGTTTTCATTGCAAATAAAACTATATTTTTGAAACAACTGGGTAAGGATTTTTCATGTCAAGGACAGAAAGAAACAATGTGTGAGGACTGTCTGATAGCAAGTGAAAGAGTGTCTGTTCATCTGGAAACCTGCCATCATTTTCCAGTCATAAAAAAACTATTATGGCTTGAGTGATGCTTTACAGCATCAGATGGGGGAATGTGAAGGGTGAGGAGTACAGAGAAGGGAAAATGTTTGTGTGTACATTTCATTTCTAATATCCTTCCATAACAAAATGGATTCTTGAATGTTCTGCGGTATGTATCCGTTGATTTGCTTCCTGTCTAATATTAATAAATGCTGACAGAGTTAGTAAAGTGCAACATTTGTTCTAAGTAAAATGTTCTATCATGGAATTCAAGACTCATGCCTAATATGGAATGTCATAAATAAATTGTCAGGAGATCTTAGCAAAATTGATGCTTTAGCATTCATCTTTAATTGTTCAGTGGCTGTTCTATGATTGGTACAATAGTGTTGCTTTTAATCAAAGAAATTATAAAATATCAAGCATTCTGTAGTTCAAGGAGGCAGGATCTTGATTTCCTAGTATCCTAAGTATGTGTCTTTCTTTGCAATAAAGGAGATTGTTATTCTCTACCAAAATGTTTCATGTGAAAGTTATTTTGTACCTTAACACTAGACAAGGACTGATGAAAAACAAAACACAATATGTGACCTTTGCTTTTCTTTTAATTCCACTATAAACTCTCCTCATTTAGTCAACATGTAATTCATAATTCAAAATTTCCAAACTGACACAATATCCCACTTTGTTGTATATAACATACAGTTCTAAAGGGAAATCCATCTATCAAAAATTAAGCAAATAGCTTGCTATATTTTTTACATTACTCGTATTGCACTATATATGGATAAAAAAATCCATTTTGACATACAAAATGGCAGATGATGTAGAAGGTTTATCCATTTTGGTTTGGCAGATCCCTTAATATTTCCAGTATGATGTCTTTTCTGCCAGATCTAGCTATAATCTCCAATACCATAGATGGGGGTTGAGCCTTTGACCTTGTAGAAAGCATAATTACTTAGGAGGAAAGAGTGTTGTATATTTTAGCTCTTTCATTTAAATTACAGTCCTTATAGAGTATAACATCACTTGTTACAGTACATTTTAAATTTGTAGTCTTTATCATTTTTCCAGTAAGCTAAGCAATGAAACAAAATGTATGAACCAATAGTGACAAAACTGCCCATTTCAGAACATTTCAACCATAGATGGCCACTCAAACTTCTGTCCATACAATCTGCCAGTATTAGTCAATATGCACAACTTCTGCAGAAGTAAATGTCATATGAATAATTCTACATTAAAGAGATCTGTAACTAATGAAGAGGTTGCTGCTGGCAAACAACTTTACAACTCCATGTTTCATCTACAAATTCAATGCCTGCTGTCCTTGAAGAATAAATTGCCTATATTACATAAAAAAATAAAATCAAATAGGTAAGCTGGTAGTATTGCAACAGGGAATGGCTGCAAACTGACAACAGGTTCATACTTACAAGGCATCGCATCCAAAGGAGGACACACCCAGGAGTGCAGCACCCTCACCCCTACACCTTGAAGTACATTGTCTTGTCAGCAATTTATATACATGGTTTGGGAGTAGAACCCACAGCCTTCTACACAAAAGGCAAGCATGCTACCTGTGGTGCTACTAACACTGCTTTTAAATTGCCTACCACAAACACTGACAGACATTTCTAAACAAAACAGCTGCACATTGAAAACAGACAGCATAAGCAACAGTAAACTTCTCTTCCCTTGAAGCTCACATTTCCCTGAAAATGCACTGAAGCTCACAATTCCTTGAAAATGCACCACTGATGTAGTCTGGTAGATGGTGTAGAGAATTCAGGCTCTTGTACCCTATAACCAAGGTACAAGGTTTGTGCCTGAGTAAGTTAACTAACCTGCCATCCCTAACTAGGGCATTGCACAAACACACACACACACACACACACACACACACACACACACACACACACACACACACACACACACACACAAACTTGTCACACAACAAGCTTCTCTCTTTCATAGGAGCAGGCTTCTCTCTCACAGCAAGTTCTCCCAAAAAGTTTAAATCTGTGACACATTAAAGAGATGCATGCACAGAAAGTTTCAATGGTCAGATATGTTATGCATGCAAAAATAAATCCCCCAACCATCTGCCCCCCACCCCCAAGCCAGCAGGCCCTAGGCAACTGCCTAGGTCAGCTAGTGCTGGGTTTGGCTCTGCACATGCTGAGATTATTACTAACAAAGTCTTAATTAAAAAAAATAATACATTTCAAATATTTCTTTTGAATCTAATACAGCTATTAAAAGTAATGTACTTTTTCACAGGTTAGGGTGCTGTCTTCCAATCACAGCTTTTAGCTATTAAAAGTAATGTACTTTTTCACAGGTTAGGGTGCTGTCTTCCAATCACAGGTCTTAGCTCACAACATTCAAACCACCTGAAAATAAAATCATTTAATTTACTCATCTAGCTAATTATACATATTATCACTGTATCACTTTTAGTAACTGCCAGTTGTGACCAGTCCCTGATACATCTTTTCCTCTCAACTACCCCTGATTATGCCTCACATGTCCAGGTGCTCACTCCCATGGAGAATCCCTGATGGACATCAAAAATCATACTGGAACACTGACATCGAAGAGATAGCTTTCTGTGGCTGTAACACTTTCATTAGTGGATGATACACCCTCAGTGACCTGAACTGCATGCTGAACCTTGGGATCATACAGGACATGTGCAGTGGGTTATGGACCCTAGATACCCAAAAATCAAAACTCTTCATAGATCCCTACATTATGGCCTTTTTCATCTGGCCTTCACCCTCCAGTGATGGGGGGGAGCATATATGACCAGATTGGTGTGAAGAGGATGAATATCAGCAGTAGAGATGGTAAAAATATAAAAAGAAAACAATAAGTGGTGTACAATACCAACAAAGCACACATTGGTGTACATAGTACACACCTGAGTGCAATGTGCACCAGTATTAAGGAGGTCACTAGTGTTTGTGTGGTATATGCATAATCATTACCTTACAGACACACCAGACACATCAGGTGATGTTTTGCCATGAGTGAAGACGGGAGGACACAACTCTGAAACACACAGTCATTCTGTACACATTCCTACAGCTATGGGCAAAACAGAGTCATAACAAAAAACAAGATTCATTGCCCAAGACTGCAGAGGGCACACTATGGAGGAGTGTTGTCAATGGAGGGAGCACTGCAGCATCAAAGCACTGGGGAGTGAGCATATGTAGTTGTGGTAGCAGGTTACACTGTACTCCAAAGGTCAGGTTTTTTCATCAACGTCAAAGTAATTATTCTGCTGGATTTTGTACATAATGCATTTATGCCATAAGTCAGCTATGAAGTATTGAGTAATATATCAGCATAAGAGAGGGCATCAATATTTTCTGAAATTTTAACAACTGTCAGTTTAAGGATCTGGTCCCATAATTTATGTAACTGGATCTAACACGTACACAGTTGTTTTCCTTTTTATGAATCCTAGCTGATCTTCAGGAAATCATTTGCACATGTGCTTTCCTTATATGCAAAACAATGACAATACAGTGGGTTAGAACCATTTACAAGAACTTTCTTATTGTATAACCTCATTTATGAATTGTTCTGGACTTTGGTGTGTATTTAATACATTTCAGCCCTACTTCACAGAGTACAATATTTATAAATCATATCTTTTCCAGCATTCTGTTGCAATGTGAGTCACTGTGGTCCTCTAGTTGAGAGGACATCTTTATGTAGTATAAATCAGGTGATCCAACTTTGCTTTGTTTTCAAGGCAGCAGCAAGTTATCATCCAAATGAAATCATTATTAATCTACTATTTCTGGCAATACTTCACTCAGAAACATCTTTTCTGAGCAACAGAATCAAGGCTGTTTGCCATGACATGTGATTGTTTTGTGTCTAATGTTATCCATTAAAGATCAAACAGAATCAGTAAAGTCATTTGTCACATGCTTTTTCACTAAGTAGTTAATAACTTACTGAAGGTTTATTCACTAGAATAACACATCTTTCAGACATTAGGGATCAACATTTTTCTGTTCTTATTTTAATTTCCTTCTTTTACACATTGCTTGCATTTATACTCCAGATGAACTATCACTCCAGATGGAATAAATATCTCCTTACATATGGATTTGATTCCATGTATTTTAAACTACAAAAATATTTTAATGAACACTTGTTTAAAATGATAAAGAGGTATGCAAATCTTGGGAAATACTTTGGTTGTTGTTTCTCATCTTCTGTTATGAGCATGTTAGATTTATTAATGAGTACACCATTATTTCTGGTTTACTGTTGCTGTTTGTGTGTGCGTGTGTGTGTGTGTGTGTGTGTGTGTGTGTGTGTGTGTGTGTGTGTGTGTGTGTGTGTGTGTGTGTGTATATGGGATCTATATTAATTATGTGATAGACATAGTCATCGAATACATCTTCAGCAAACACCAGCCACCGAAATTCACTTCAGCAAACAGCGAAATTTTTCACATGGTTTGCAAACACTTGGCCCACTAACCATCTGGAATAGACAATGCACTAAATCAAATCCATCAAAGTGGGGGGCCGTTGCCACACCCCTACCCTCTAACTATATATACCAACTCCAAGATTGCACTAAAGTAGCGGAAAGGGCACAGTTGAGGTATTGGCCAAGTGTTTACAAACCATGGGAAAAATTCCACAGTTCGCTGAAGTGAAATTTGGCAGCTGGTGTTCCCTGAAGACATATTCGATGACATATTTACAGAACTAATATAGACCCATATATATATATATATATATATATATATATATATATGCTAATTTGTTTGCCTCATCATATCTTTCTCTCTCTCTCTCTCTCTCTCACTATATATATATATATATATATATATATATATATATATATATAGACACACCTCATCATAAAAGGGTTCTCATAAAGGAAAAAAGAGGTCATTGTTCCCCTCTACTCGACACTCATTAGACCCATTATAGAGTACAATGCCCCTTTTGGAATGTACCTCACAAGACATCTGCAGCAGCTGGAAAGGCCACAGAAGTATCTCAAAAATAGGATTACTGGCCTCAAACAAATGCCCAACACCGACTGCCTCAAAAAACTCCAGCTTTACTCCATAGCATATCGCCTACTCCGAGGTGATCTCTGTCTAACATATAAAGCTATGTCAAACCCAGAGCTGTTGGACATGCTACACCTAAAGAAATCCCAATCCCTCCGAGCTACACGCTCTAGGGACCTAAACCTTGTCACCACAATAAACAGGACATGCTGGAGGGATAGATTCCTGTCCCAGCTACCTATCTATGTCAAGCAAAGTTCTTCATTAGCACTCTTCAAGAAAAATCTTGATGAGTGGATGGAAATAGGAAATACACCCCGGGGATCACTTCTGTGTCTCTGCTCTACAGTGGCACAGGAAAATAACTTTCTTGGGTGGCGTAAGCCAGGGAACCTTGTTGGCTAGGCTTACGTAGGCCCTTGGGCCGATAGCCTAGTACCTACCTATATAAACGTAAAAACTTCAAGGACTTAGGAAAAAAACAAAACATGAGCCAAGCATGTGTTTGAGCGCTTTCGTTCATTTAATCTGACAGAACTTCATCAGAAGCTGAACAAAATATAGTGTTACAGTAGATAGACAGATAGGAATAGATGCATTTAAAGTAAAATTTTATTATTTTATTTACTAGACTTTGTCTAGAAACTGACTGCTCTGCAAGCTAAACCTGTTAGTTCTCATCTGTTATGCTGCCATACTATGTGAGTTTCTCTAAACCAAACTGCACAGCTGAAACTAGTATTCAAGTCATGTGACACTGCATGAATTGTTCAATGTACAGAGCATGACAGTAGTCCACTGAGCTGGGGCACAAGTAGATCACCAGTCCAGTATGTGCATATATACACATACTGAGCACAGAACATGAATTATGTCCATAAACATTTGCTTAGTAGAGAAAGAGAGATCCTGTCCTTTAAACATGTTGCCTTTTTCTGATGAAGTTGCAGTGGCACTCAATGGGGGTCCTAGTGGTTATATAGCTTATTTAGATTTGGCAAATGCCTTTAACGCAGTTATACATGAAGGTAAGGCTTGTAAGTTCAGCATGCTAACTGTAAATGGATACATTACTCAGTGAATCAAGCAATGATTAAGGGGTAGAAATTAGGTCTTAATCTCACAGATGCAAGGTGCAGGGTTTGATTCTGAACTCGGGTTATTGACTAGGCTTGTAACAGTCTGCACACTGATAGCCTAGCATTTACATATGAACCTAAAACAATGCAAGTCTACATGTCAAGTCTTTTATTGAACACTATTAGCGTAGTTAACAACTGTGACCAGTATGGCTTGGTGTTCTGTCCTTTAATGTACATGATATAGTTTCCTGACTCCAGAGCTAGGAAACAAATTAAGAATTACTCAAAAAAACAAATGAAATTATAAATTCACATCTTCTATAAATCTGGTACTGCTACAAGAAAGATTTGTTAAAACATATACCTTGATGTGATAGTGACCTAACTTTGAAAACCAAAGAATACATTATACGGACTGCTAGATTAAAGACTTGGGAACAATAGTGGATAATTAATTCAAGTTTGATCACAATGTGTCCTTTGTGACACAAAATGCTTACAGAATTGCCCACATGATACATGGCCAGTGTTAATATTTTGGGAGCTCCCAGCAAATGCGAAGTTGGGGGGCGCGTGGATACTTCTAGTCTAAATGTCACACTGCCACTGCCAGTCCTCCTAAAAAACTTTTTGTTCAGGCTGCAGGGTAGTACTCACAGATTAAACTGTAGCTACAATGCTCTTACATTACAACAGACTATGTTGGGCCATCTCACATAGGGACATTCAAAGTGATTGGCATTTAAATGCAACAATGATACATTACAACAACTCTATGTACATGCACAGGGCTGACCTTAGGTGAAATTGTACTCTAGGCACTGCCTACTGTTTCACACACAAATGAACACACATGCTCCCCCTCTGTCTTCCCCCATCCAGTGTTCCACATACCATGCACATTACTTTTGTCTTCTTTTCGTCATATTTTACCTTAATCTTCAGCAATTTCAAGGAAACCATTTATATATGCTCTGAATTGCATTTTTTTTCTTTTTACACAACCTTTACATCTAATGATGGTTCAAACAGAAATTACGATTAAAGGAAGAAACTCAGTGTTGCTGTTCATCTTTTGTTGTCCTTGCATCCATCCTTTCAACACACTTTATCTAGCTAAGATAGCACAGTAATAACCATATGGAAATAACTCAGTTAAGCCAGGGACCCCAGGAGTCATAGGGCTATGGATGTTCTGAGTTGCATACTAGAGCATTTCTCAACCTTTTAATCCGGTGTTGTCCTGAACAAAAATCATAAAAGAAAAGAATTTCAGTCTTATTTTTTTCTGTCAAGGAAGAAATAAGTTGTACCAGGGCTTAAATGTTCAAAGCTGAGAAATTAGTAGCACACAACAAACTAACAAGGCAATTGCTTGTGAGGATACACAGTTCCTATCTGAGAATGCTGCCTGCTTCCTTACTCCTACCTCCCAAAAAAGAGTTATATATAGTCAAAACAGGGAGCATCATTAACCATCATAACATTGAATAAAATGTTGCCTTCTGCAGTTACAAAACTGAACACATTAACTCATTTAATAAAGGGCCAGCAATAACTAATGAGGAAAAATATTGGTTAGTAAACAAAGCATGTGTAAATAAACCACAGGAACTGTCACCTTTGTCACTGTATTTAGACTCATGAGGAGTGATCCCTGTCTAACATCTAAGGCTGAACAAAAACAAAGTAAACTAAAACAAATTCCAGACTTCAAAGTATAAAATCTAATACACTAATACACAATACACTAAGCACTTTTATCTTAATATGAAACCAGACTTCATGAGAGTGCAAAACTATTTGATACTTGTGTGCTCCTTAAATAATGCTGAATTGCTAATCAGATCTCACAATCAATTAAGAATAATAAATCCTAAAACACATACACTCATTATGAAAAGAAAATAAGCATATATGGTTGTAGCCACAAAAATACTAGTTGTACACCAGGGCATGCAGTACTTCTATTGTAGCCCCCTCCACATAAACATAAGGGCCATTGTTAATATTTATCTTTATTATTGTAAATAATATACATATACAATAGAATAGAACTATAGTTGGCCAAATGAACAGTTAAGTGTCACTCTCCTGTCTTTTAGAACACTAACAATAGAAATGGAGTCATTTAACCCCAGTTCAGAACATACATTTAACCTTAGTTGCCAAAATAATTCTTTCATCTCAAGCATCTTTTCAAAATTGCCATTTTGTCACGCTACACAACTCTATCAATGACAAAAAATAAACTTGTTATTATATTTCTGTATATGTCTGAATAGGGCATTCTTAGTCTTACCTTTATGAATATCGTAAAGGTATTCATAAATCCTTTCCCTCAACTTCTTTGTGGTTTTTCCCACATAGAAAATCAAACAGGATATACATGTGGCTAAATACACAACATTATTTGTGTCACAATTCACCCTCCCAGGGCATGCAGTACTTCTGCTGCAGCCCTCCACACAAAAATATGGGCCATTGTTAATATATCTACAATATTAACAGGAGCCACACTTCTTCATGCAAAATGTTCATTTTCTGCACAAAGACAATAAACCACCTTCCAACTAATTTTTAAGATTTTTTTTCCTTTACTGTAAGTGATTAATGGAAAATTACCTAGGTTTTTCTGTATTTCTTGTGAAAACATCAAATCACATGTTCTCCTTAATATATTAACAAAATATGTGTGTCATTATTATAAGGGAACACCATGGCCCTTTTCTTTTCACATTTAGTTTTAATTTTCTTAATGGTATTCTTAACTGGGGAAATACTTGTTGCCATAAGTGTTTCCCTCACACCACCAGCCAGGATGGGAGCATATTTCACCCTCCTGTCATTAACAATTCCTGTTTGAAGATCATTTAAGCCAGAACTTGGATAACACCTCTCTACAAGGATTTCAATTAACTTGTCCAGTTCATCCAAAAATACTATATCCTCAGATATCATTCTAGAGATTCATACCATCTGCCTTTGACAATAGTCCTTTTTTGAAACAAAGGGTGGTTACTATTAAAATGCAAGAAAGAAGTGGAATACATTTCCTTCCTATAATTGGTAGACAAATTTCTCTCATTTTCAACATTCATCATTAAAGTGACATCAAGATAATTAATCTTAACATAATCAAAGGTCTAAGTAAAATCAAGAAATTCAGTAGTATTACTAATAAATGTTATAAAATCCAATAAAATGGGAACATCTTCTTCCTAAAAAAATAAGATATTGTTCACAAATTTAACGTAACAAAATACTTTGTCAAAAAATGGGGAACTAAAACATATTGCTTTTCTCATTTTGCTAAAATAAGGTTTGCATAAAGGGGTGCACATTTGATCCTATAGCCACAGCAGATACTTGGTGAAAATATTCCCCCTCAAAGTATACAAAAATGCTGTGTAATACTAAATCCATCAATTCATTTACTACCTACAATTCATTATTGGTAAGAAGTTTCTCCTCTTTCAATGTCTCAAAGAACCACTTAAGACCTATATTTTGAGGTATCACTAGTAACAAATTCATCACATCAGTTGCTACAAAAATAATATTATTCTTAAAAAGTGTGGTGTTGACTTCCTCCAACAAATGCCAGGAATCCCTCAATATATGTTTTAATCCATTCAACACATTTACACCTAGAGTATGTAGGCTGCCAGTGATTCAGTTTTTGACTTTCAGGCAGCCACAATTTGTTTCAAAGGTGGGGCAATGGGATTCTTGAGGATTTTGGATATTCCAAAAATTTATGGTATAACAGGTTTGTTGACACTTAACTAGGAAAGTCTGAGGTATCAACCCAGTCTTTAAATAAAGTAAAAAAACATGAGCTTTAACCTTATATTATTTTCCAAATCATTTATTCATCAAAAGTTAAGCTCTTTCATCCATCTTAATACTAGAACTTCATCAGAACTAATACTTGTAATCTTGAGTCAGTATTCAAAGCTAAGTAATAAGAATCACATGACTATGCATAAATCAGATGAGTGCTCCAATAAATTATTTGTATGTCCTACACAAATTAATAAAATGCAATTAATTGCACACTCAAACCAAAGCATTATTTAAATGGCACAGGTTGTGAAACATTAAAAATCCTTAAAAACACAAAGTTTAACTGCTCGCATTTTTAGTGCAATGCTTATTGAGACCATGTCATTTAAAACGGGGGTAGGGGGTTCCTGCAGCTACCCTTAAATGCTACAGCATTTCACAATATTTAGCCTATTTTCCCAAGCTTTACCTCTTGAATTGGATGTTACTTGCTCAAGAATAAAAAAGAGGAACTTTTTATTATTTTTACAAATTTATGTTTGCAAAGAGCATTGTTTTCATTACAATTTTTATATCATAATAGTGCTCATAGATACATCTTCTTAAGGCTCATTCTGTTTTGCCAATATACAAATAATGGCAAAAGTCACAGAAGGTACTACACTCCACTCCTACAGTGTTATAGTCATATGTTTTGTGTATTTTAAACTCAAATAAATTACTCTTCAATGTTAAAGTCCACCCTTCAAAAATGTAGTTGCACTGTTGACATTAGGTAAATTTAATCATACCTTTGTTTCTTCTAGTAGAACCATTAGAATCACAGCAAGTGTTACCTCTTTCCAACCTCTCCTTGAGATTCAAGTGCCTCTTATATACAAACTGGGGATCTCTACCTAATACTTTGTTTACATTAAAATCATTGTCAATAACTCTTACAAACTCAAACAATTGATTGGGAAGTGATCCCTGCAAAACCATTTCATGCAAACATTATCAATTTTAGAATAAACAATATTAATTTAATTCTTTGGAACTCTACAGTATATGTTCTCATCATTTAAAATGTCAAGCATCTAACTAGAATAATCTTTAAGGCATTGCATAACCAGATCCTATTTAAATGTCTCTGTCTGAATCAATCACATAACTTGTACAAACACTAAAACCAAGTCCTCACTTTTTAAACATCAGCATTAACTATATTTAAAGAAATTCTAGATACATTAAATTGTGATTGTCTGCATAGTGACTTGGATAATTAAATAAAGCAATCATTAAAGAAAGCAATTCATTAACCAACTTCATAATCAAACTAGTATCTATCTATTTATCTATCTGTTTATAGGTATATGAGTCCTACAAAATTTATATACTGGGAAATGACTGTCAAGCATCTTGAAGGCCAGTAAGCCTTTAAAGGATGATAATGTAGCCCATGAACCAATGAACTAGGGTGTGAAGTGATAAAGCATGCCACTATGTGTACCCCAAAAAGTATTGTTTAGTGTGTGTTGGGGTAAGGAGTTTAGAAATCAAAGCAGCAGAGGCATGCATACAGATATTTTGAGTGTGTGTGTGTGTGTGTGTGTGTGTGTGTGTGTGTGTGTGTGTGTGTGTGTGTGTGTGTGTGTGTGTGTGTGTGTGCTTGAGTCTACTGCGAGTGCAAACAGAAAATATCTGCCTCCATACACTGGAAGTGAATGATTTGAAAGTAGGCATGCACATTATAGCAGACTGTGTTTCTTGCATATTAGTGAAGCTTTGGCTGATTTTGCTATAACTAACTATAAGGGAAGGGAGCACAGAAAGGGAATGCTGTGGACTCTGCAAGATGTGTTTGGAGTATCCTCATACACTGCAGTGGGGGGAAAACAGGCTGCCATATTGTGTACCCACCACAGACTGGAGTGCAATGAGAGTACTGGCAAAGGAAGTCGGTACAGATTATATAGATAGCATGGCAGCTTGCATATGTTGTATATGTAGGCACTGCATCTGAGCAAAACCACCTTTCAGCTTTAAGCAGACAATTGGTATGTCTCATGACAGTATATCATCTATATAAACTGACATGCAGGGCAGTAAACATGAGAAAAAATGCTCACACATCTTGTGTTGATGATGTTTAGATGTTCAGGTCAAAAGCATACAGCCTTGTGTATGCATTTATCCATCTTTACTTATTTCTGTCAGTAAATAATGTGATATAATATAATGAGCACACCATGGCAAGATCACTCCAGCTTCCTTTCTATAGACTGTGTCAGATTTCTCCCTACTACTATGTGCTGGTGTATGCCTGGAATCTTCTACAAAGAATATCATTATTTCTTGTATTTTTTCACAGTCTGGACATTGTGTAAACTTATATTTATCTCTTCCTAGGTGATGTTTATCAAACAAAGCAACAAAGACTGAGCTATGAAAGGCAAATCTGTCTAGTGTAGTACAGTACCTTTGTCTTCATTGTGTCACTTTTACTTAGCCTGATTTCAGAAATCCAGCACCTTCAGTGACATGTGTCATTCTTTTTCATTAGTTCTACAGATGTTATTCTATTATGAAACACATGCTTCCACAGACAGCTTGATTTGTTCCAAAATTAAAGTATAATTATGGTTCAACTGGCACATTTTCATAATAGTTATTATCCAGCAGGCATCTTAACTTAGAAGTGGTGCTGCCACAGGCCTTTTGTTTCAGTAATTTGAGACATGCTGTGGTCTGTGGACTACATATCTTGCAATAAACCTATCTCCCCACAGCAAGCTAGAGAGAATTACAGAGTTGTGTGCCTGCCTGCCTAGCTGCCCTTCAAATCTATTCTGCGGAATATATTTGCTTTCCTGCCTATCTTTTCAAGCTCCTTTTTATCAGCCTTTCTTTCTTGCTACCTATCTCATTATGTGTCTCTAGCAACATGCACCTTAATGATGAGCACATATGTGCATAGCACATACTTTCCCTGTCGTTGTCATAAATACATCTAATATCCTTTCTACCACTGTCTTAAGGTTAACAAGTATGTCTGTCTAGCTGTAGTCTGTTATGCAATCTTTCTAACTACTGTAATGTTACACTTTTCTTTAGTTCTGGGAAATGGTAGTTAGAAAGTAGACAGAAACATGATAACTAAAACAAAGACTGCTCACCCGACACTTCCCAGGATGTCAAAAGAATGAATATTGTTGTTTCACCACATCTGGGTAATTCAGCTCATCACCTGACATTGATAGAATATTTTTTATCTCACATGAGATATAGTGGATTCTGAAAACTTGCAACTGCTGCTACGAATCAAACCAATGTGCCCAATTCCTCTGCATGCCTGCCCTTAATGTAATTGACATTCCTCACCTGTTCTAGATGAGAAATAGACATGCACTGCCTTCCAAATGCTATATCCTCTCTCAGAGTCTCTCAATGACAAGACTGCTTGGTCTTGTTTGACTTCATTTCTTATATTATACCATACAAAGTGCAAAGAAAGCAATATTTCTAGGGCTTGTATATTTTCTTGCATATGTCTGCCATACAGCAAGCATAGATGCAAGAATTTAGTGATAGGTTTAGGAAACCGCCATTGTACTAAATATGATGGTAGGCTCTTACAAATTACTTGTTTTTGGCATCAAAATCCAGTTTCAGATATATCTTCATCTGGAACCACTTTTTAAATGTCTTTTACCAGCTAGCACTAGTATGAAATGGATAATCACCTCATGAAGTTCAGTTCTTTCCTGTCACTGGCATGAATTCAGACACCTGTAATTTGTTGCTGCATTTAAAGTCTAGTTGTCTCTTTCAGAAAGCTACAATTTCACCATGTTTTGATGATGTGTTCAGGTTCTTCGCTGTCTATGTCAATGCTCCATTATGGTAGGTAACTATTACCCAAGGGTCTACTTACAGAAACACAGATATGAATGACAAATAAGGATCACTTGCCCATGTAGATCATTGATTCTCTATCTGTGCAATAAGCAACTTAAGTAATAACTACAGGAATATGGTATCCTGGCATAAAATTAATACATATTTAAGAGGAAACCATATTAACTCCACATTACTGATTAGCGTGAATGACAAAGTTCCCAGTCTCATGAGAGCTGATTATCTAGCATGTGTGGTATTTTCTTTCTGATCTAATTAAAGCTTTTGATCTAGACTCACATGAAGATCTGCTTAAGGAATTGCAAATAACTTGACTGGAATAGCTACACACTGGCTGTCTAACTATCTTATCAATAGAACTGTCATAGTTGTACATCAGTACGTATATTGAACCTAGTCAGCCACTGTAGCTAGACAGCTTGGGCATATAAGTTACTGAGCATGTGCGGAGTCAATCCCATGTTGTATAATCAGTCAGTGTAAGTGCAAGCTTGAATGGAGATGCACATGCAAGTTTCTTAGAAGTAACAAGTCAGCCAGTAAGCATCATACCTCTCAATCTCTTAGATCAAGAAATCTGGAGAAAGCCATAAATAAAAGCGGGACAAAGGCCCAAAAATAGGGACATTTTTAAAATATTGCTCTTACGAATTTAGAAAGTTGATAGAATAAGAGGTTTTTGTATTAGCATGAATTTTCTGAAGGGTATGAAGTCTGAAACTCAAATGTCTGTCATTGTTTTCTAACTTCAATCCTTAATGATTTGCTACTAATTTGTCAGAAAGTTTTATGAACAACGGACCAAAAATATGTAGCAAAAATCTGGACATTCTGCGAAAATCTGTACAGTTGAGAAGTATAAGCATATGAAGTTCAAAATATATGTACCAATTTCAGCTCTTGATGTGTTTATTTATAATAAATGACTTGAACGCTTTCTGTGTCTCAGTGTCGACATGATCGACAGACCACGATGCTTTGCCAGAGATGGTCTACACCTGTTGCCCCTGGGATTCAGGCTACTGGCAAAGGCTATTGCCACCCCTATAGTGCCTTTTTAGGCAAAGTTCAAAGGACAAAACCACCACTGTAACAGGTACAAGTATGCAAAATCTGAAGGTAATGCTACTCAATGCTAGAAGTCTAAACCTCAAAATGCACTCTCTTGAGGCACTCCTAAAAATGGAGAACATTGATATCTCTGCAGTAACTGAGACCTGGTTCAAGGCTCCAGAGAGCACCCCTGCAATACCAGGCTACAACTCTTACCACACTTTTCTGCCACCAAACCAGGATCAAAACACTAAAGGTGGAGGAGTGTCCGTATTCACCAAGGATATTCACACCCCCAGGTTAGTTGCCCAACACAATGCGTCTGAAATTCTACAGGTGCAACCAACACTAGGTAAGACTGCAATCCAAATTGTAGCTTGCTACAGATCCCCCACCATGCCCCAAGATTCTCACCACACCTTTCTAAACATACTGGAAAATATTAATATACAACCAAACACCCTAATACTGGGTGATTTCAGCTACCCTGCCATTGACTGGGAAAACTACTCGTGTACCAACACCTTTGCCCAACGGTTCTTGGAATTCATAAATTCCAATGCCCTGGATCAACTAATCCATAGTCCCACCAGGGGCTCCAATATCCTAGACCTGGTCATTACCAACATGGGAAATCGATGCTCCACACCTATGGTCACCCCTTCGTTGGTCATGTCAGACCATAAGCTAATCACTCTTAACATCCACATCCCACCCCCACCCCCCAGTAAAGAAACCTTCATAAAAAACTTCTCCAAAGCCAACTTCATGTAACTTAAGTCAGAAGTTGCAAACTTCATGACACCCATGCAGACGAGAACTGCTGAGTCCTACACTAAGGCACTGTACGAGCACATCCACTCATGCATGAATCGTGCCATCCGAAATAGAACCAAGATGCTCTCCTCCAAAAAAGGAAGCCAATCTGGTGGTCCCCTGCCATAAACAAACTTTACAACAAAAGGAAGAAACTGTTGCAGAAAAGAGGAAAATCCCAGAATGCAAAAAACTCCCTTACCAGCCTCAGTAAGAAGCTGAGATCCCTCATAAAATCCTCCAAAGCTAGTTACGAAAATAAAATTGCCAAAGATTCCAAAGACAACCACAAGACATTCTATAACTATGTCAAGAATCTAAATAGCAATGCTCAGATCTGCTCTGAGCTACAACAGAATGGCATTAAATATACTGATTCCAAGGATATTGCCAATATCCTGGCAAATCAATTCAGTGCCAACTTCACCCCCCTCTCACCCCCTAAATGGCCCATCTCAATACCGGAAGATTGCCAAATTCTGGTAATAATGGCCACACAGGTAAAAAACACACTCTCCAAAGCTAAGAATACAGCATCCATGGGAGCAGATGACATCCCGAGCTGTGTACTACATGAACTACAAAATGAACTGGCACCTCACCTAAGTGTCATGTTTAATCATACCCTCACCTCAGGCTTCATGCCCACTGAGTGGCGCACAGCTACAGTTATCTCACTCCACAAGGAGGGATCCACCTTGGATCCTGGGAACTACTGCCCCATCAGTCTGATGAGCCTGATCTGCAAGGCCATGGAACGTATTATCATGGAACTTATAAACAAAGACATTGGCAACCTTAAAACAC
Organism: Protopterus annectens; assembly: GCF_019279795.1. Lineage (NCBI taxonomy): Eukaryota > Metazoa > Chordata > Ceratodontiformes > Protopteridae > Protopterus > Protopterus annectens. Next base: position 947,590,047 of record NC_056747.1, read on the forward strand.
TGGACCCCACCCAGTTTGGGTTCGTGAAGGGCCGATCTTGTCTCCTGAACCTGATTGATTTCTTCGAATCAGTCTCCAGAGCCGTGGATGAGGGTAAGGCAGTCCACACAGCCTATCTGGACCTCACCAAGGCCTTTGACACCATCCCCACTCTGGAATCATAGATAAACTTACTAAGCTGGGCATTAATCCCTACGTCACTCAATGGGTTGCCAACTGGCTTACTGACAGAACCCACACTGTAAAAGTAGCTGACTGCAAATCCAGCTCCAGACAAGTGGAGTACCTCAGGGTTCAGTCCTGGGACCTCTCCTGTTTGGCATATACTTCTCTGAAGTACAGGCCAACATTAAGGGACTCTGGCTAACAAAGTTTGCAGATGACTGCAAACTGGGAGCCATTATTGAATCCCCAAATGATGTTGATGCTCTACAAAAGGGCCTTACAGAAACAAATACTTAGTGCCAGAGCTATGGGCTCAAGCTCAATGCCAAGAAATGTGTAGTTATCCCCTTTGGGAAAAAATATGTACCCATGAATTGCCACATAGGTGGCAGTACACTAAACACCGAAAGTGTGATAAGAGACTTAGGGACACAGGTGGACAGTGGTCTCACCTTCAATAACCATATCACCACAACAGTCAGGAAATCCTTCTATGTGGCAAAACCACATCACTAAGGGCTTTTCATCCAGAAAAAAAGGAGGTCATTGTCCCTCTGTACTCATCCCTCATTAGACCCATTATAGAATACAATGCCCCATTTGGTATGTACCTCTCAAGACATCTGCAACAACTGGAAAGGCCGCAGAAATACCTCACTAAAAGAATCACAGGCCTAAAGCAGATGCCCTATGCTGACCACCTTAAAAAACTCTAACTATACTCTGCCACATATCGTCTACTCCGAGGCAATCTCTGCTTAACATACAAGGCCATGTCAAACCCAAAGCTGTTGGACATGCTACGCTTAAAGAAATCCCAATCCCTCAGAGCCACACGCTCCAGGGATCTAAACCTTGTCATCACAATAAACAAAACATGCTGGAGGGATAGGTTCCTGACCCAGAGACTCCCCAGACTCTGGAATAGACTGCCCATACATATCAAGCAGAGCACCTCTTTGGCCCTCTTCAAAAGGAATCTTGATGACTGGATGGGAGAAAGGAAATTCACCCCAGGGATCACGTCAGTCACCCTGCTAGACAGGGGTCCAGGGAAGTAAATAGTGTGGGAAGAAATAGCCAGGGAATTGTTATGGCTAGGCTTTTATAGGCCCTAGGGCAGGTAGCTTAGTACCAACCTATGAACCTATGAACAATAGTTAAAGTTAGACTTTATCCCAGACACTCCTCATTGTTATCTCTTGCCCATCAAAGATCTGTTCTAGTGGTTCTTCTGTTTATCTTCTTCATCACTTTTTAACACTCTGCTAGCAAAAAGCTAGCAAGTAGCTCTTTGCTGACCTTTCCACCCTATAGTTTTCAGGCAAAATGTGAGGCAAATTGAAAGCTAGTTTTCTTATGATCCTCATCTCCTGCATGACTAGTTTGCCCAAATACATTTTCATATTAACCTAAACAAAATGAAACCATGTTTTCATTGTATGTTTGTACAATTTCTTCTAAACTGAATGTCACTTCTTTTCCAGTGAACCATGGTGACTGTCATATCTTTCAGAACCCATCTCTTCCCTTTAATAAGCATATCTCCATAGAATAACCAAAACTGAATCTGTCTTAAAAATGGGAAAAGTACGAGATTCTCTAATCAAGAAGGAAGATTTGTCAGTGGCAAAGAAATCCTTATCCCCACCCTACAGTATATATATATATATATATATATATGTGTATCTTTAGTCATTGCTTAAGCATCATTAGTAAACTCAAACTTACTCCAAATGGCTTTATACAAAAATTAGATTTATGTGCAGTTCCTCTCATAGCAAATGATGTTGCGTTACATTAGTAAAAAGCTTACTACTTGCCTGTTCCTTTGCAGTTCAAGCAATACACTTATACACTTCTTATATTTAAACCTACAGCTGAATGTCATCTATTACCCCTTCAGCTAAACTAATGTCTCTCCTGTAGTTTGCTTTGAAATTAAAAGAAAAAAGTTTCCACATATCTGCATCCCTCTGCTGTTTCCTCACATACACTTAAGCCTTCCTGGTCATCTCTTACGTGTGTTGTGTTGGATCACAGATATGAATACAATTCCTTCCATATGCAAATCTAAGACCTTAAACATACTCACATGTAGTCTAAGGTTTTGCTTATTACGATTCCACGTCATTGTTACTTTGCCATTACCTAATCATATTATATTGGCAATTTTATTTCCAAGCAACAATGTGCCCCTCCTCTCTATATATAGTATATACAACTCTACAGAACTGTACAGTACTATTAAGTCTGAGTTGTACTTTATTCATTTATTTTAATAACTAACTGGCCCTGATTGAAAAGGGTCATTTAACCCAGTTTGCCTCATTGTGAAACAAAATAAACATAAACTGTCAGTGGGATTCAATATGTGTGAAGCCTACACAGAGTTTACATGTTTGCACAGTGAGCAGGAGTGGTAAATACATATTCATGCAGCACACTGTATTTAAATGTAAACAAGTATGGTTTCATGGCTAGCAACAGTGCCGCTGGCCAGGAAACCATGTAAAGCAATACTGATAGCAGCAAATATGAAGACCTGTTTACCTATGGGTGAAATAGATCTGTGGAATTGCACATTATGCCACAGTGATTACCAGGGTTAATATTATAGCAGTGTATATGGTCCAAGTCCAAATACATAACAGGACAGTATATACAGTGCAGAATATTGTGCGATACTATTTCAGGCATTCTGAACAAAAGTTGTTTAAATGATCCAAAACAGTACATGGGTTGTCATTTAAAATAAACAGTCAGGGTAAGTGTGTGTATTGAATAAGTACACAAAGATGAATTGTAGGAATGAACACAGGGAAAGAGGACAGGTGAAACATTGTAATGTACAAAAGATGAAGGCATGTAAATGGAAGACAGTTGTAGCAGGAACACTAATCACATGTCAACATGGTACAGTATGGACTGCATAGTGAAAATGTATATTATGTGACTGTCAGGCAAGGTGGCATAACAATGGAGAAGATGTCTTTGTGATATAAGCATCCTGACATGAACAATGGAGAGGACATCTATCAGGGGTGTTATATACAATCAGGGTTAGGTACATACTGTGAACCTGTGCAAACTGATTTGCCTGAATATAACTGTAATGTCAGCAGAGGTCTCCACCAAGTGGGACACAGTTTCAGGCTCACAGACAACAGTAAACATGCACAATTATGGTCAATATCAGAATAATACCACCAGTACTCTCATGTATCTGATATAACCTATGTGATACTGATTGATCATAGATTGTTCTGCACAAACACACTTGTACAACTATTATGACATGTCAGCAATCTACGAGGGTAATCAAGCACACTGTCCTGGCACTGTAACATCTGCTGGAGGTGCTAGGAGAGACACTGCTATACCTGTATTTGATATTATGATAAATCCAGGGCTAGTTGACTGGTGTACATGGCATGTATATGGCACAATCCACACTGTCATGAATGTAACCCATGCCATCAATGTTGTCAAACAGCTATGTGTGTACTGTGTGCATTACTGGAACAGGTGTCACAAGGGCATCTGGTATAATACCTTGACAGAGGTTCTGCACCATGAGACAGTAATGCTTATGCAACAAAAAGAATACATAGCTGTGGCCAATAAGATGTGCGGGAAGTCACTGTGGCAAAGGTGGTACACTTCAGTTGCACATCACTGGAAGATATGTAGGGAGGTGCATGAAGAAGTGTGCATTTTACTCAGTTATTGGTGTGATGAAGACTGTGAACTATTGAGGTATTATGGGCTTTGATGTGGATGTCCTGCACATAAGTTGTGCTACATGCAAGGGATTAGTCACCACTGTGGGAACATGCTGTTGGACATTCCACTTATCTACCCCAGGACATAGTTCACATACCACTTGTTCTGCTCATAGGTGTGTGATGTCTACATTATCATTGGGTTGTGCATTTGTTTTCATAATGTATGCATTCCCCTCATGTTTCTGTTTCATCTCATGTGTTGTGAAGGCTTTGGCAGAGATCTTTGGTGTGTGTTGATGCTGTCTATATTATGTGTATATTATGATGCTGTCTATATTATACTAATATCACAGTTGGAGTCAATGATTGCCCACAATCTGTAGTCCTCCAGACAGTTGTTTGAACACAGGATGTGTACATCATTCTTGATGTTTGTGACTTAAATAATGGACAGGAAAGGGCCTAGCAGACAGTCCTGATGTATGGACCTGAGCATTGGACTTGATATCTAGGTCATTTGACACCTTTCAACAAATTTAGACGCCACGTATGTGATCCAGTGGTCTAGCCACTTGCTGATAGAGGTGTTTAAGACCACTTGTGACAGTGTTGAGACATGTGTCAATGCCTTGCCCTGGTTAAGGTCCACAGGAGGATAGTGTTGTCATCATGCATGCCCTCAATAACCTTCTTGAGGACATCTAACAAATGTAACAGACATGAATGTAAGACTAGCAACTCACACATGTCTTTTGCACACAGCTAGGATATTACCAGTGTCCATTTAGAAAAGGTCCAAGATTACATGTTAGTCTACCTCACAGTTGAGGAGAGTCAGGATGTGTCTATATGGGTCTACTTCTAAATTTTGAAGTTTTAAAACTTCAAATTTCTTATGGTCAGGACCGTAAGATTGAAGTTTTGAAACTTTGATATGTAAATAAAAAAATAATAAAAACAAAAAAATATTTTTTTTTACCTTTTTGCAGGAGGGCAAGCCCCGTTGCACCCCGCAAACCCCCCTGCTAATTACATATACCAACTCTGAGATCACACTACAGTGAGGAAAATGGTAAATATACCATTCCGTGCTGTACAACGATCTCCATTTAAATAGTTTAAAGTTTCCAAACTTTGCTCTTATGGTCTCGACCATAAGAAATTTTAAACTTCAAAATTTAGAAGTAGACCCATCTATACATGCATGCATCAGGTGTTGTTCCCCCAACTTAGATGGATGCATGTTGATGTACACCCTTATGTGGGAATATATTCTGTCTGGAGTGTGTTTTGAAGTGTAGATCCAACTGTGTCAGGTAAGTATATGTTTTGAGTCACACTATAGGCAATCTGTGATGTTGTCAAAGCCCATTAATTCTGTGTGTTAGGCTTGATGAAGGTAAAACAATGCATAATGCCTATCTTGATCTGTCCTAGGATTTTGGCATAATCCACCACTCAGGTATCATTAAGAAACTCTCCCAGCCTGGGATTAACTCTTAAGCCACTAGATGGTTAACCAATTGACTCATAGACAGAACACATATTATGAAGGTTGGTGAATCAACCTCTACCAGTTGAGCTGTCACAAGTGGAGTACCCCAAGGATCTGTGCTGGGCCCTTTACTGTTTCAAATATATTTCTCGACACTCCAGGCTAAAGTATACAGCCTTTGGCTTACCAAGTTTGCTGATTATTGCATATTGGATGCAATCATTGTATCCAACAATGATGTTAACATATTACAGGAGGGGCTAACACATACAAATGATTGGTGCCAAAGCCATCCAGTGTGCAATGTGTAGTATTTGGTGGTTGTGTTTCCAATGTGCAGGTATACTTTTAGAGACAGCTTTACAAATTATATGAAAACAGGTGTCCCCATTACTACAAATATTGGAATATCTGAATGCGTATTGTCATTATAAAGATGTGCATGATATATAAGAAAATACTTTTTCTGTGGTGTAGTTGATATATTTGCGAACAAGTACTGAGCGACCAAGGTTGCAGTGCATGGGGGGAGGTAACAGATGGCTGCATTTTAAATATGTGTTATTTTCTTAGTGCCTTCATTTTGTTTGTTTTCCACATGTAGTTTCATGGCATGAACACTAAATGTACAGTAAACAAATGTAATATATATATGCTATTGTCCACTTTGCATAGCGCACCACCTCATACCTCCCAACTGTGCCGAATTACTCAGTTTTTACTGAGTTCTGGGATTCAAATAAAGGGATGCCATAATTTCTGAGTGGCACTGGTATGAAGTAAGGAGGCAGGTGTGTGTGTGTGTGTGTGTGTGTGTGTGTGTGTGTGTGTGTGTGTGTGTGTGTGTGTGTGTGTGTGTGTGTGCGTGTGTGTGCGTGTGTGTGTGTGAAAATGCTCCCCATTTAATACACCTGGTGGCTAGAGGTACTCAGGCTCAAATGCTGTACCTTGGGTACAGGGTAACAAGAGCCTAAAGTCCCTAGCTGCTACCACTTGTGAGCTTTGCCCAGGTTTTTTGTGCTAAGAGGTTGAGAGCTGTGGTGAGAAGTGAGAAATTAATTCACTAAATGATACTCATTAAATTTCAGGAAGCTGCTGATTTGGCATAGTAGTATGTTGCTCTGAGTGTAGTACATAGGGTCCTGGGTTCAAGATTTGCTAGTGAAATGCATGGTGGTAACACAACATTTTATTCTATCAACTTTACAAAATTATACAAGCAATGTTTAAAATGTGTCCCTGGTAAGTCCCTAGCCACCACCACTTGTGAGCTTTGTCCAGGTTTTTTGTGCTAAGACTTGAGAGCTATGGTGAGAAGTGAGAACTGAATTTGTATTCCCCCATTATTGGCGTTTTGTCCAGGTTTTGTGTGCTAAGAGGTTGAGAGCTATGGTGAGAAGTGAGAACTGAATTTGGATTCCCCCATTATAGGCTTTGCCTGTTTTTTTTTTTGCTAAGAGGTTGAGAGCTATGGTGAGAAGTGAGAAATTAATTCACTAAATGATAGCCATTAAATTTCAGTCTTCCTACTTTTCACAAAGCTGCTGATATGGCATAGTGGAATGTTGCTCTGACTGTAGTGCATAGGGTCCTGGGTTCAAGACTTGCCAGTGAAATGCATGGTGGTAACACAACATTTTATTCTAGCAACTTTACAAAATTATACAAGCAATGTTTATAATGTGTCCCTGTTTTTTTATCTTTTGTTCCCCTTCAAAAAAAAATGAAATTGAAAATAAGTGCGAGAAGCTGCGCAAGATGCCTATGGCTTACATGACTGTCACTCTATTTATAGTGTGAGTGTGGAAGTAGACTTTTATGATGGAAATGTTCTGAATTGGACAGTTATGTCATTAATGGTTCATGCATTTTGTTTCATTGCCTACAGTACAGCCTACTGGAAAAATGTTCAAACAATAAATTTAAAATGCACTCTGTCTAACACGTGTGTTGTATTATACAAGAAATATATTTAATAAAGTCAGGAAGGTGTAGCAAAGAAAAAAAACATGTATGTTTCTTGTTTTGTGTGCAAGGGGCCAATGATTTGAAACCAGCCCAAAGGTAATTTTTATCCACCACTGGCCAGATGCATTTTCTTTGGATGTGGTGTGGGTTTCAATACTGTTTCAAAGAATGTGAGTTTCAAGGGCAGAGAAGTTTTAATGCCAAGTCTATTTTCATTGTGAGACAGTATTGCTTTGTTTACCATATGTCTATTAGTGTTTGTGCATTGTTATGCTGCAAAATGCAAAAATAAAATCCAAATAATCATTGTAGAAGTAAAGCAGTATGCACACATTAGCTGTTGTTGTTTGTCTTTCGGCTTTTCCTGGTTAGGGTTTGCCACAGCGGAACTCCGGTCCGCTAATGATTGGCAGTTGTTTTTTATGGTGTCAAATTGCCAGCCCAATGCCCAACCTTCAATGAAGGCATGCCCATTCAACGCATGTCTTTCAAACGCCCACTCGACCACGGGGAGGACATGCAGACTCCACACAGAAGGCACTCCCAACCCAAGCTGAGAATCAAATGGGAGAACCTCTTGCTGTGAGGCAACAATGCTACCACTGCACCACCGTTGAAGTACTAGTATGCACACATTATTGTTTATGGTAAATGGGGTGAAATAGCCAGGTAATAGAACATTGGAATGGCTGCAGGGGGACTCTGGTGCCATATTTTGGTTGTCTGTTTTTCAGTTTGCATTTGAAAGTTGGTATCCCACAATTCCATTGGAGTGGTTGGGGTTCTCTAATTATGTATGCAAATTAGATGATAATCAGCATACAGATTTTTACCTATTTTTCATGGGCCTTGTCCAGATTTTTGATGTTTCCAGATTGAGAGGTATGCACCACCTAGCAGCAGGATTATGTGATGGTTGGCAAAGTGTTTGCACATGCAAGATACACATTATTACTGCTTTCCCTCTTTGCATGTAATTAAGTGGTGCACAAATGCGAGTCTCATTGCCAACATTATGAGAGTTCTCAGTATTGATTATATGAAACACACCTGCTGTTTAGCTGACTCTGTGGCAACAGGTTTAAATGCATTGACACATTTTTTTTGGAGCCCAGATGATATAGTGTCCGAATCCAGGTGTAGGTTATTCTTTTAAATAAGTAGTGATAATGCAATGCAATAATTATTTATGCTACATTCACCATTTCCTAGTGCATGTTAATGTAATGCAGCATGTTTAAGCAGAGGTAACTGCATCACTGAAGAGCCATTCACCATCACTTGCCATTACTGCATGATGCCAAACTCCAGAAACATAGAGGCCAAAAAAGTGAAGGGCTCTGTTTTTTTTGTTAGTTATGTGTGTTGTGTGTGACTCTATTTTTTGACCAGATTATAGCTGTTAAAATGGAGTAGATAGGAAAGTGGTGAAATGAGGGAGGGCAAGCAGGGGGAAGAAAAAGGGGAAAGAAATACAGGAATGTGCAGGATGGAGGTAGAAAAGAACCATAGCTATCCATTTCTTCAACAGTGTAAAATGGAAATATATATAGAATATTACCTGAATTTGAACTCCCTCCTTCACAAAGAAGGGTGGCAACAATGCAATCATTGTTGTATAGCCAATTGGACCAAATCAAGTGTGTCAAGAAGACATGTGTGCAAAGTGGAGAGCTATGGCTGAGACGATATATATATATATATATATATATATATATATATATATATATATATATATATATATATTGTGGGACAGGTGCCTGTTTTATTTATTTATTTTTTCAGTAAGAGAGGAATGCCGGTTAAGAGATTTTGGTATTTCTGGGTCAGGTAAGTTGGGTAGGTGAGGAAGCAGATGAAAACAAACAGAACAAACAAGACAAGATACATGTACAGTGAGGGACACAAACATTTGGCATGATTGGGGTGAGGTGGGGAAAACACAAGCTCATGCCTGTGAAACATGGGGACAGTAAGAATCTAGTCCTCACCTGCAGGACTGTCATCACCATCCCCTTATTTCACTGGCTGCTGGAGTGCTTGACATCTCTTCCTCCTACAGACCATGATGGAGAACAGCCTCTCCATCCAGCATAAACATACACCAATGGTGCTGTGCATGACCTTATGCAACTATCTTGCCATCTCCTGCCATGTGATGAACTCACCACCTCTGCCAGTACTCCTGGAGGGTACCACAGCACCAGCTGCTGGGGTAGTGCTACCTGAGGGCAAAGGTAGTACAGGAGCACCAGAGGCAGTATTGCCATGTTGGTCCCAGATGTGCTGAGTGTCACTGCCAGAGCCAGTGGAGCAGGAGCAGGCTGAGCCACTGGGATTGCCTACCTCCCTGTGCTGTGAAGCATTTAGTGATTTGCTAAAGATGCATGACATGGAGACATGTTGATGACACAAAAAATTAATAAAAGAGATAAAGGTTGAGGTGAGAGAAAAAAAGAGATAAAATTAGTGCCATCATATGCGACATAATGCATTATCACAATAATTCAACTATTTTATCTGAAGTTTTACATTTAAGTATATTTCCTAACAACTACAACTATAATTATAGATTGCTCAAAGTGATGCTTGCAATGTGCAAATATCGCACATATGCTTCATCCAGTTATACAGATTAAAGTTAACAGCAGGGCATTTATGGCACTTGTGTATAATTTAATTTATGCAGTATTATTAAAGGATTGCACTATTTTATATTTGTTACTCATGGCATTTGAACCCACAATGTCTGAGTACAGTCTTACACTTGACTCCTTGATTTGTGCTATAGACTGATGCATGCATACTTGCTTTCACAGTTAGGGTGTACATGCTTACTTTGCTACTACTGTAGAGAAAATAAAACATTTACTTTAATTCTAAAGCTACAATTATAATTCTCTTGTGGTGCATACATACCCCTTGCTTCCTGTGGTTTCTCTAGACTCTCAGCATGGGACTACCTATTCACATCTATTGCAGAATTAGCTGTGAAAAGAAAAGAGAAAAGAAAAGAAAAGAAAAGAAAAGAAAAGAAGAGCATTATGCATACCTGTCTTGTCTATATTTAGCATTCTATGCATTATAAATTCTCTTTATTAGCATACTTACACAACTCTGGGATGTTGCTATTTTGGAACTCATCCAACCACTGGTTGAGTGTCTCCCTCTTGCACCTTTTTAAGTCATGAAAGTGGAGCTTACACTGTTGTCCAGTGTGTCGGATGCCAGTCACACTGGATCCAGCCTTGGCCAGACTATTCCAAACCTAAAACTTGTACTGAGAGCCAGTATAGTCCCCCTACAAAAGGCTTTAGCTGTGGTGCTTTACCAGAAGTCCAGTAAAGATTCTGGACTCCTGAATACCCCATCTCTGTGCCCTAAATTGGACACCTTCCCTTGTAACACCAGGCATGTCTAACTGGAAAGGAGTGCAATAACAAATATGATTTCCCACCAATTCCTGTTGCTGTGTTTATTGGTAGTGCGCAAACTTGAGCAACAATGCCAACTGCATTTGCACAATGTTAAGCAGAGAGTAGCAATGCCAAACAGAGAGGAATGCATGCATTTTTGGAAATTGGAAGGTTAATCTGACACGACATTGGTTTGGGAGGTGTCTGCTGCTGTAACTGTTACGTGATTTAACTTTGCAGACATGCACTGGGTACATAAATTTCATGACCTGACACATGTTTGGTTTGGCTTTATACACTGATAAAACTGATTTTTCATAGGTTCATAGGATGATACTAGGCTATTGGCCTGGAGGCCCATATAAGCCTAGCCAAGAATTTCACCCATGTTCCCACAAAGTCAGCACCTGTTTTCCCTGTCCAGCAGGGGCACAGGTGGGATCCCAGGGGTATATTTTCTGTTTCCCATCCAGTCATCCAGGTTTCTCTTAAAGAGGGCTAGTGAGGTACTATACTTGACATGGAGAGGAAGTCTATTCCACAGATGAGGGAGTCATTGGGACACAACTCTATCCCACCAACAAGTTCTATTAATGTCACAGACCAGGTTGAGACCTTGGGTGCTGGTTGCGTGAGTGGAGTTTGACTTACAGATATGCAGCAAACTCCATCAAGACTGAGTCTGAGATGGCTTTGTATGCCAGACAAAGGTCACCTCTGAGCAGTCTGTATGAGCCTGAGTAGAGAGACAGAGCATTTAACCTATCTGTATAGGATAGGTGTTTGCGACCCTGGATTTTCCTGGTCAGGAACCTCTATGGTCTCTCCAACTGCTGCATTTGCTTGGCAAGGTACATGCCGAAGGGGGCATTGTACTCGATAATGGGTCTTGATAAGGGAGGAGTACAGGGATATTATGACCTCTTTGTTCCTGGATGAAATACACTTACTTATGAGGTGGGTCATGTAGAAAGCCTTATGTACAATGGAGGCTACATGATGGTCAAAAGTCAGGTTGCTATGAACCTGGGTGCCCAAGTCCCTCACAACTAATTGCAGGCTTAGTACATTGTTATTAATGCACAAATTAGTGGGGACACCATTTTCCCCAAAGGGAATAATGATGCATTTCTTGGCATTCAGTTTGAGGCCATGCTTCTGGAACCAGTCATCAGTTTGGGTAAGGGTATCTTGGAGGATCACCAGGGGACTTTATGACAGTGCCCAGCTTGCAGTCATCTGCAAACTTGGTCAGCCACAGACTACTGGCATTGGCTTGCACCTCAGAAAAGTATATCCCAAAAAGTAGAGGCCCCAAGCCCAATCCTTGGGGTACACTGCTTATTACGGGGTCTATAGTACATAGATGAAAAATCAAAATCTCGAACGCTCAGATGAGTGAAAAAGCATGTAATCAAAATCACTATTGTGGGGGGATGCACCCCCCCACACCCCCCCAAAAAAATATATTCCAACTCCAAGATCGGACTACAGTGAGGAAATGGCAAATTTTCCGATCTTCATTGTATTGAGATCTCACAATATTGATTTCAATTAACTGCGTTTTCGCTCATCTGAGCATTTGAGATTTTGATTTCTCATCGTTCTGATAGGAACCCTTGTTACAGGTCTACTACTAGAGGTGGCTTTCCCTATTTTGACTGAGTGGGTTCCATCAATGAGACAGCTAGCTACCCATCTGGTATCATATGGGCTGATGCCTAGCTGGGAGAGTTCATCTATTATGTCTGAGTGGGGAATAGAGTCAAAGGCTTTGGCTAGGTCAAGGTAGACAATGTGCACTGTCTTGCCTTCATCCATGGCTTTGGTGACTGTTTTGAAGAAGGTGACCAAGTTTAACAGGCATGATCTCCCTTTGACAAAACCAAACTGTGTGGGATCAAGAATTTGGCGGTTGCCAATGTCCTTGTTTATAAGGTCCATGATGGTCTTGCAGATCAGGCTAGTTAGGCTGATGTGCCAATAATTGCCTGGGTCGGTGGATGCTCCACCTTTGTGCAGAGGGATAACAGTGGCTGTCCTCCATTCTGCTGGAACTAAGCCAGTGCACAGGTTATGGTTGAATAAGGTGCCCAGTGCTGCTGAGAGTTCTTGTCTGAGTTCATGTAGGACACTGCCAGGAATGTTGCCGGGTCCCATGGAGGCTGTATTATTTCCTTTGAGAGGGCATTATATGGGATTCAAACCTTTGCATAATGGTCAAAACATTTTTTTCCACAGTGGTTATTTTCCATCTTTGCCACAGAAGAAGTGCATCTCAGACATAGTCATGAATTATTTATAAATACAGATGACAGATTGATGTGCTAACCATGTATGTGTGTGACCTAACAAGGTCCTTGTATATACATTCATCTGTGTATGTCGTATTTAAGTGTGAAGGTCATCCAAGTCCAGATAGCAGAATTATACTTACAGAAACATAGTAGACAGTATATCCTACAGTCATACATATGAACCTTCAAAACACAGTAAGGGTGTCTTATCTCTCGTACATATAATCCTCCATCAAAACAAAGTAAGAGTGTCTTATTCCTCATACATATAATTCATATCAGCTCCACTATTATGCATAGTTATTGTTATTTATAATTATGAATAAATTATGTTATATTTAATATAATTTAAATGGAACAACAGTAAAAATGTCTGGAATTTCTTGCATTAGAACCCAGGACCATGTGTATGGCAGCCCTACACTTACACATTTTGCCACAGGAATATTGAAATAACACTTGTATATTTTCCTGTGCATTACTACAAAGTGAACTGTCACAACACTAACAATATGTTGCACTTCTTGTATTATAATGCAGGAACATCTGTATTACAGCCTTACACTTACACCTGCTGTCATAGGAATAGTTAAATAACAGTTAGATATTTCCCTGTTCATTATTAACTTATGTGTGTTAACCGCCGTGCAACATCGCTTAGCAGGTTTGCATGATGGAAAGCAAAAAATCCACCAATGTATCCTTTTTGACATTTAGAATGTCTACATCCTGTTTGCATGTATTCTGCCTGCTTCCTGTGTGGACCAGTAGTTTAGGTTTGCCCAATGGTAAGAGCCATGCAAACAAGAAAAGCAAAGATGAACTTGTTTTAGCTTTGTGATCTGTGTTAACATGGTATTTATTGTGTTTTTCCATTTCTCCCATTTTGCTAAGCCACGTACCTTAAAAATACTGGCCATATGAGAAAAGGGAAATTAGGAGGAAGGAAGAAAAGAAATCTATGAAATAAATGACAGTATAAAATGAATGTTGGTATATATGAAATATTTTTAGACATGTCTGGATTTGAACTCTCACTCCAATGAAACTTCAAAACAGAGGAAGTGTGTTTAATCCCTCTTTGCCACAGAAACAGCTTTGCAGCAGAGAATAAACATTATTGTGCATACAAGCAACTGCAACATCATCCACAGTATTAAACCAACATATGACAGTTGTACACTTCTGAGTTGTATGTATATGTATTCATTTCAGATGTGCAATGAGCGATCATACAAACATTTATGACTATTGCTTGCAGAAATGCAGCTTCTGTCTTATCTATTTGTACTTTTATTGCTCATTATTCTTCTCTTATATGGCCAGTAATCTGAGACATGCAGTCTGTAAGGCATTTTGTATAATTGTGCTAAAAATGTGTGAGGATATTAAACAGCAATGATATGCAGTTGTCAACAAATATGGGAGGTTGGATGTTACTGAACAGAAACTGTGAAATGTGTGCTGCTTACTTACATTTAAAACTTTGATACAATTACTTTTACACTTTCTAATTTTAACCTGGCTGACACACCCACTGGAGGTTAGGGAGTCTGAATTGATGTTGCATTTTCATTGTCCCTACCAGTAATCATTCACAGTTGCAATGCATTAGCAATAAACACTGAGGGGCTGCCTGCACTGTGTTTATTACACAGAGACCAGATATTGGGATTCAGCAATTCTAATGAATTCACAACTCATTTGCTTCTTCATCATGCTCACAGCCCTGAAACTGCACTATAAAAAGGAAACCATGTAGCTAGGGAACTCGAAGGTGAGGAGAATTGTGTATGTGGGTAACACAGAAGACAATTGCTATTACTTTTGATTTACCTGCACAGAAGACTACTCATCTTGGTAAGGTATGATTGCTTTTTTCAGTTATATACTGGAAATGCTCACATGTCACTATGAAAAATGTTTATACACACACACACACACACACACATATATATATATATATATATATATATATATATATATATATATATATATATATATATAAAACTAGGATGGATAGGATTAGGAATCAGTATATTAGAGAGTCAGCTCCTGTTGGACAGTTTGGAGACAAAGCAAGAGAGATGAGATTGCGTTGGTTTGGACATGTACTGAGGAGGGATGATGGGTATATTGGGAAAAAGATGCTAAGGATGGAGCTGCCAGGTAAGAGGAAAAGAGGAAGGCCTAAGATAAGGTTTATGGATGTGGTGAGAGAGGACATGCAGGCGGTTGGTGTGACAGAGCAAGATGCACAGGATAGGAAGAAATGGAAAGAGATGATCTGCTGTGGTGACCCCTAATGGGAAAAGCCGAAAGATGATGATATATATAAATATATATCCTACTTTTATATGTGTGCACTTCTTAGACGTTTACTGATGGCATAGGCATTTTTGTCGGTGCATCTTACTTTCTCAGATGCACAACCTTATTAACTTTCATCACAAGTGCTAATGTTACAGCTGTTTTTCTCTTTACACTCTTCTATTGTTATTTCAGTGAAATGTAAATGTCCTATATTGTCATTGACACAGAAGTGTTAGTTTTCTAGGATGGTCCATAGACACTGCTAGGGGAGAGCTGGTCACAGGCAGAGGTGACTAGCAATTGCATAAAATTGAATGATCTCTGGTAAATGTGTACACATGTTTTTGGAACAGTTAATTTGATAGCACGTTTAGCAGTTCACTGATGTTTTATTCCTTTTGCTTTGTTTGCAAAATGTGTCATTTTTCTGTTGTTTTGGGGGAGATGGAGTCAAGTTCAATTTCTGTGTTGGTAAAAACAAAATTGTTTGTACAGTGGTTTGCTTTGTTATTGTTACTCTCCTTGTTTTGGATCCAAACTTGCTTTGTGTGTGACTGTAATATGTTGCACCCACATAAGTCTTTTTTTATATTTGAATACCTTGATTGTTTTTTTGTTTCTACAGTGGGTAATAATTAAAAAGTACATTTTATGTGTTCTGTCTGAACAGAACTAGATGTGATACTTATGTGTATTATCCATCTTTTGTGTATTATGTCACCTAAGACTATGGCACCTAGGTGTCCCAATCCCCACAACCCTCCCTTCAGTGACACTGAGAATGAAGTAATTGGTGAAGCATTTAGGCAACATGGTGCCTTTCTGCTTGAGAGAGGACATGGGGATATGTCTGGAAGAATACAAATTTGGCAGCATATAGTGGATGATGTAAACATTATAGGTAGCCAGAGCAGCACATATGATCAGGTGCATCATAGGGCCACTGTCATAATTTCATCTACCCTAAGGAAAGCAGCTGCAGTAGCTTATGGATGGATTGCTACTTTGGGTGGGGGGGGTGCTACAGAGCCTCCACTGGCACCAAATGAAGAGTTCCTGTCCACTGTCAGGGATCCAGAGAGCTCAGTGGAAAGTGCACAACAGCATATGATTGATGTTGGTGCTGCTGTTTCAGGGAGGAGAAGTATGTCCCAGGAGGAGCTTCCATATAGGTTTACCTATCTCAATTGTTAGATATTTTTGTATAGTAAAATATTGACACCAATACTTAAGTTCTATTTAAAATAATTTTTTGGGGGGGGGACTAGTTGTGGATTGATACAGTTAACAACACATTCTGGTTGATTACACATAGGCTTGGGGTGGAAGTGTCATCCAAGTTTTACAAGTATCATTAATGGACATATAAAGGGCAAAAGGTTTTAACTCCCTGTGTTACTGTTAATTGTGATGATGATGTCCTTACCTTTTGCTTAACTTCTTCCAGGGTGATCCTCCATAGGAGCTCTGGAATCATCTGCACAATGTAAGCCAAACATTATTATGTCAGTACTGATGAGCAATTCAAAGAAATATTTATTTTATCTATACGTGTGATGTAGGTGTCAGGACTGCTGTGTGTATTGCTGTACTGTCTGTAATAGTGGCACCACTGTTAGTTTGTTAGCATATATTGAACTATAGTAGTGTAGGTATTGATTTATTTCCTGTGCTTGTTGCTTATTATCACAGATGATCCAAATAGTGAAAGTGTAGGACTCTTACCACCTGATGTCAGAATATTGGCAAACTCTGCTAACGATGGTGGCCAAACACAGACACAGTCAGGTGTGCAGAGGTTGAATCTGACACTGAGGTTGACATTTAGCCATCCCCTGTAATTCCATCAGACAAAGACATTAGGCCTATGCCAACCTATTCCAGCGAGCCCTCAGATATTGGACAGATGGAGGGTGGGATACTCGATCAGGGTAGTGTGGTTGTTGCGGCTTCAGTGCCTGCTGATTCTAGCTGTAGCCAAAGTGTGGGTGATGTGCTACACAGAAGGGCGCTTGGAGGAGGCCTGCTGTCCATCCTCCACCTGATCCAGGTGTGTCTTCCTGTGCCACTCAACTTATGTTTAGGGCCATCAAGGAGGTGCAGACACATTCCAATAGGTTTTCCAGAGAAATATATAGGGTTGTAGATGTGGCACAGGCTGACATGCGTGACTGCCTCCACCATGTTGCCAATTCAATGGATTGAGTGAATTACACGTTGGAATGAACAGTGTCTATGATGGAACATCTGCTGGGAGGGGGATGGCATCCACATGAGCATAGGTCAGCCATATCATCTGATGTTAGCCAATGTGGCCATGCCTGATCATGCTCCCATAGTGGAGGTACTTCCACTGCTCTGTCAATGGTTGAGATGTCCACACCCAGACATGGCAGGCCATGGGGTCGTGGTCCTGGGCATCCTCATGAGGAGAGCTCATCCAGCAGACATCAGTTACATTCAGGTAGCAGCAGTGCATCTAACCATGGGCATGGACTTGCCAGTGCAACTCCTAGCAGACCTAGTTCTAGTAGTTGGGTATGGCAATAATGAACTACCACCTCTACCATGCACAGCTTATACCTGTCCAACATACTATGATGTAGAGCTAGCACAGAACTTGGCTGTGTTCTTTCAGACACTCACACACCAATTTCACCTGGAGGGCCCATACAGACACACACACAACAGTTACATTCAGCCATGAGGCTTAAAGCTCACTCTGTCTCAGTGGCCATTTGTTACTTTATCCAAATGTCTGGTTGTTTCTCTTTCTTACTCGCACACACTCACTTAACTTTTGTGTTAGCATAGGCTTTCTGCCCCCCCCCCCACACACACACACATACACACACACACAACACCCTGTACAAGTGATGCTAACTGTGCCAAATCCTTTTTTTCTATCTTTTGGATTCAGGGATACATAAGCTTTGTGTCTGATGCCAAGGGTGCATAGCTGACTTAGTGCTTAGTATATCTGTTTTTGTGATGTTTTACTAATTGTACTGCTTTCTTACTGTTTTTTGTAATGTGTACATGCCTCCTTCATTCTTACAGCAACAAAGCTGGATCAAGCTATAAATAAAAGTGACAATAGCTAAACAATAGAGGGACATTTTGCATATTTTGGTCTTACAAAGTTAGACAGTTGATAGAATCAAAACAGTTTTTGTATCTGCATTTTTAAGAATCTTCTGAGGATTATGAAATCTGAAACTGAAATGTGTCTCATTAATTTTTAACTTCTCTCTTTAATGATTTGCCTGTACAAAAGTATGAGGCCAAACTGAGGGCATCCAGTGACCATCAATACTTTTGAGAAGTATGAATGTGTGAATCTTTGATGCCTGAGGCCTATTACTTGGTAGAGGACACGTATTCACATATGTCTCTGCTATGTTGAAGTAATTGCTGTACAAATCACCCACCTTACATTACCAAGTAACAATATGCAATGATATGCCATTCATTTGTATTATTACACAATTTTGTTTTAATACTCCAGGTTCAACACTTACTTTGTAAATCCAGCAGTTGCTACAGTTTTAGCTCAGAGCTGAGTCTGTCTGATGCTTGGAGTACACAGCCATTGCATGGGTAAATAAAGGCTGTGGTTATTGCCTGACATCAATGGTACTATATGTATGTGCGTAGGATGAAGGTTTAAGCACATTAGGTGGAGAGTGCATGGGTTATGCATCACATCTTAGCGAATGTGAGGGCATATTGAGCAAGCCTAAGTCTGCCTACACCCACAGCTGCTGCTGGTTCCCCCTCTGACTCCTCACCTGCATGTGGCTGTGAAGACCTTGCCATTGGTGGTGGGATGTGTGCCCCTTCCCCTTTTAATCCTGCTGAAGCTGTTTTTTCAGGATGATGTTGTGAAGCAGGGCACAAATGGTGAAGCTTTCTGTACATGTACATGGATTATACTGCAGGGCTCCCCCAGATGTACCTATGAACCAGAACCATGACTTCAGCAGGTCAAACCTATGGTCTATGATATTTCTGATTTGAGTGTGTGCTTCATTATGGCATTATTCAGCGGGTGTGTGTTCATTTCTGATGGACATTATCAGCCACAGTTCCAGTGCATAATCTGCATTTTCCCATTAATGACCTGTGGGATATCACCTGTAGTGAACATCTGATACAGTTGGGAGGTGTGCCAGATATGTGAGTTGTGGTAACTGCCTGGGTTGGCAGCGCACACTTTCAAGATGATTCCCTTAGCATTACTAATGACTTGGCAGTTAATGGAGTGGAAGCCCTTTCTATTTATGTAGACCCTTCCCTTTTTCCCAGGTGGTGCCTTGATTTCTATATGTGTACAGTTCATGGCATCTAGTATTTCAGGGTAGTGTGCTATATGGTAGAACTCCTGTATATTTGTGGCCCTGTCATCAGGAGTACAGTGAAAATATGTGGGATCACTGGCGTGTTGGAGCATAGTATTCAGGAACTGATGGAGGATCCTGGATACTTATGCCTATGACACCCTTGCCATGTCCCCTGTTGATCCCTGAAAGGTTCCTGTAGCTAAAACTCTAAGTGCTGCACATACCTTTGTCTCCATTGGTATTGGTATTCCTCAGTTTTCCCTGGCTCTAAGTTGAGCAGAACAGACGTTGCAGAATTCTTTGTAGTGTGTCTCTGTCCGCCTGTAGTGTTCTACAATTTCCACCTCATGCAGATTGTAATAAGTTAACTGAGGTCTGAAAACTCTTCTTCTTGGCTGTAGCCTATTAGAAGCAGTAGAAGCAGCATAGACTTCAGCCTGTTGCCCATACACACGAATTAAAGCAACAGCAGTCCCTAACATTCTTTCTGCGTAGACTCCTTCCTGTGTCTGTATTCCAACAAGTTTTGGAATTTGCAGGGAAAAACAGCACTGAGTCTACACAGTTACTTTATAGCTTGTTGAATAGCTCCCCCAGCTTGGATTGGTTAATTAACATACAGTTCAGCTGTTTATCTTGTAATTAGCATGCCAAGTGTTTAACATGTTTGTGCTGCTCTACACACCATGTACAGCCATTTAATGAATACAAAACAGTGTGGTACTCTTTGCTCATCACAACTCACTTCGCACACGGTCTTAGAAGACCATGTAGGGTTTATTGAATCTGCCCTTGTGGCTTCTGTCTCAGGTGATTCAGAGTTGATGAGTATCTCAAAGTATCCTTTCCATTTAGTATGACTGGTTTAGTTCCCTCTAAGGTCACACATTTCCTTTGTAGCCAAGGAGAAGGTATGCTATTTTGAAACTATGAGCTGACTCTTCTTAGCCCTCTCCTGCCAAAACTTGCATTTAATGTCTAGGATTTTTCTTTGTTAGTATTCCTTGAAATTCCATATAAATCTTTATTTGCCTAGAATCAGATGTCTTCTGGCTGTGAGCAGTGGGTTCCTTTTTCTCCAGTTAAAACGGTCCTGAGTCTGACTTTCAAGTGAAGATGAGGTCAGATTACACAGACCATGGATTCTGCACAAGCTGAGTAGACAGTGGCATTAAGCTCCTTGAAATGACTTTAAATGTTATTACCAACTGCTGCAGTGGCAGAAATCCTTGCCTACAGATGTTTCAGAAAATCCTTTTGAACCAGTGAGCCATTAAAGGACCTGGTGTTTTATTTACTGCATGATGATTATGACTGTTTTCAATATTTCTGAGAGTGCTAAGTGCTCACAGTCGCTCTGGCAGGGTAAATATCTGTTTAGTCATTAAATCTTTACATGGCTGTTTGGTATGAACATTTTCTAGTCACATGCTCTAAAATGAGGTTTTACAGGTTGGATCAGGATTAATACAGCTAGGTTCTCACTTGTTCCTCTGGATAAAGCTACACATATTCAGGAATAAAATGTTTGTAAGTATGGAACATTGTTGGACTCTATCCAACAAATCACGTAACCAAGCCACAAAGAAGGGCTGGCATTCATTTTACGTCTAGAAAACATCTTACCTAAAGAATGAACTGTTATACATTTCAAAGTGAAATTTTAAAGAGTATAGCTCATCATCATATATAATGTTTTACAGTCTCGCATTTATTATGCATTGTATAAGAAATCCATTTTACTTAAACACTAGCACTTTTAAAAGTTCCTAAATTTCCTACAGTCCAGTGCAATGGTGCAAGGTTTGATTTCATCAGCCTCCATTGCCTAACTATGTGACTCTGAGCAAGTCACTTAACCACAGGTTCATAGGTGTATGCTAGGCTAACTACCACAAGGGGCTTTTGAAGTCTAGCCATGCATCCCAAATCTCTGACAAGTTCTGGTACCCTTGATAAGTGTAAGCAGGGGCTTGGGAGATTAATTATTTATAGGCTGCCTGTGTCCATTAGAGACATAGGTGCCAAACCAGGAGTGAATTTCCTGTTCCTCATCCAGTTGTCCAAGATATACATAAATTGGGTTAGGGAGGAACTCTGCTTCACACAGATGGGGAGCCTGTTCCAGAGAAGGAGTAGTTTCTAGGATACATACCTGTCTCTCCATCAGGTCCTATTTATATCACAAACAAGGTTTAAATCTTTAGAATGGCTAATTCTGGTGCTGTTTGTTTGTTTTGCAGATGTGCAGCAGGTCCATCATGACAATGCCTTGAAGGCTAGGCATAAATCTCCCCTCAGCAGCCAGTAGGAGACAGAATATAGGGATAGGGCCTTGAGGTGGTCCACATAGGACATGTTACTTACACTGTGTATTCTTTTAGTGAGGATCCTCTGTGGATGTTCCAGTTGTTGGATGTGCCTGGTTAGGTACATACCAAAGAGGGCACTGTAGTCAATGTCTGGTCTGATGAATGCTGAATAGAGTGGAACAATGGCCTCCTTGGACCTAGATGCCATACCTTTATTTATAAGTTGTACAACATACAATAATGTACTCACTACTGTAGACATGTGATGGTCAAAAGCTAGATTACAATCTATGTGTGTCCCCAAGTGCCTGACTACTGGGTCTTCTCTTAGGGGTGTGTTGTCAGTATGATAGTTACCAGGGGTGGATGACTTCCCAAAAGATACTATTATGTATTTCTTGGCATTTAGTTTTAGTCCATGGCTCTGATATCAGCTGTTTGTCTGTATCAGCCTTTCCTAGAGAACATTTGTTTTGTTGGGGGATTCTATGACTGCTCCTAATTTGCAATCATCTGCAAATTTAGTCAACCAGAGGCATTGATATTGACCTTTTACAACAGGGTCCTGTTTCCCCACTGATTCTGCCAAGCTCATTCCATCGGCTGTGGCTTCAATAAGTAGTAGGTAAGGACAGTGGGAATCTTATTTATCCACTCTTGTACATCACTACTTAGATGACCAGCCACCGCTCCTGGAGTAAGTCTGAAAAAGGTCCATGGAGATCAGTAATCTACCCTGGAAAACAAATAAAATAAATAAAAGTAAGTTACATTCTCCTTGTCATTTTTACTTACCTTATTATGATTTGAAAATGTTACTTATATCTTCACACCAGCAGCCCACAGTCTCCCTAGTTCTCTCCCCTGAATGTGACCTATGCCAGTTTTCTTTGCATGCTTTAAAACAACAAATTAATTTATTTATCACCACTGCCCGAAGGCTATCAGCTCTCCTGTGACCCTGACTAGCGCTATTCATTCCTCTTTAGGTAAACGATTAAGTCACAACTAATTATGTATTTGTTTGTCTGTTTCAACCATTGCCCAAACCGATAACAGCAGAAATTTTACAAAAAGTTAAAATCTGAACAATTCCAAAAAAATATTTTGTACTTGGGTATATACTAAAAGCATGGTTGCAAAACTATGCATTCAAAATCATAACGATATATGAGCAAGTGTTACAAGATTGTAAAGTATAAAGTTGCAAAGTATGCACAGAACATGACTAATTGCCAAATAATACACTTTAAAGGGATTAGCAAAAATAAGTTATGAACATCAGCAATATATTACAGAGAATAATAAGGTATAGACTGACTAATCAGAAAAGAATTGGAGTTACAGTATTAGTAATCAGTTGATTCCAGAGTTTGGGAGAAGGAAAAAAAGCATCTGTGTCTCCAACTGCAACGCTATTTTAATTTCTGTACAGAACTGAATCAGACTTGGTTTTAGATCTAAGGTTGTATTTTGTAACCCTATAACAATGTTTAAGGTCAGTTGAGGAGACACAGTATGCCAGTATGAATGCCTCACTCCCACCTTCTAAGGTTATCTTCTCTAGTGCCCAGATTGCTTATCAATCCTTGGTCATCTGGTTTAAAACATTTTAAAGGTATCAATGCTATTATAACAGAGAGTGAGAAAACTGGATCCAATCTACATTAAATATTAAACACCCACAACTACAGTTTTTAATGTTTTATACCTATTCTGCAGAGTGAGATTTCCCTATGATGTCTCTTGAACTTTTAGACTTTTCCAGAGATTTTCAAGAAATGTCCATTTAATATTATTTTACATGAGAGTTGGCCACTATGACAGGACAAAGTTGTGTTTCTGTCTACATTCTTTCTTAAAAATGTATAGGCACGTTTTTTCTATTCTTATATATATATATATATATATATATATATATATATATATTGTGGTTTCTTCTATTCTTTTAAATATATATATATATATATATATATATATATATATATATATATATATATATATATATATATATATACATTGTCACTTCTAAAAAAGACTTCTCACTGTGCACAAGTGATAGTAAATTATATATAGATGCTAGATATCTCAAGCATTTATTTTAACAAAGAAATTCTGTGTCCTTAACAAAATTGCGCCATCATCGAAATATTTTCCAGAAGGATAGTAAGCTATCTGAATTATACCTTGCAACTGTGAGGCATTGTACTTTTCTAACACCCAACTCAAATCCTTAGATTTCTGATCATTTTCTGAAAATAAATTGAGGTTAAAAACTTAAACCAGGCAAACATCAGTATCTTGTGAATGGTAAATGATATTAAAATGTGCAAACAACAGTGTTGTTCAGTGTAATGTTTTTGAACAAATGTTTTCATAGTCTTTACCTCAACATTGCAGAATATTATTATGTAAAAAACTCCAGAGTTGAATGATGTTCATCATTACACCACTGTTGTAGTAGCCTAAGCTATGCGGAACATATCCTGCCAAGGATCAGACTGACCGACCATCTTCCAAAGCTTTACGGCATCTTCTTTACTCTCTAGCCATTGCACAGCATGAAGGGGGGAGTATACAATTATTGGCTAGTGTGCCAAAAGTTCAAAGCTTTCTTTCCACAGAAGAGGGGTGGCTACAGCCCTGCCAGATAGGAATGATAATAAAAAAATCCGCACCCTGGCATAAAGCAGTGAAAAAAAGAGGGGGGTGGTGCGAAGGTGCAGCTACTGCAACAGTGATCTATTATAACATCTGCAGCTATGGTAAATTTGCTAAAATTACTGTACTTTCTCTGAGTTTTCACAAACAACTTTTATGTCTTGGAAGTTGTACAGCTTAAGAATACATTTCCAAAAGTACTTTTCTTAAACAAACTTTAACCTTCAAATCATGGCAAGAAAATCAGTTCTGAGTGCTTGCTTACTGAAATATTTGCAGAAATATAATTATGCTTATTTGTATAATTATTAATATGAATAACTTTCAGTATCTGGCAATCTGTACCACATAATACAAGCATTAGCGACAATTTCCTTCAATACCATTGAAGGTTTCACCTGATGTAAGTCACTTAGATTTGGACAAATTAATGAACATAAGAAAATATTCCATATCTTCAGCATTAAACATGGGCAGTGACAATGTATTTTTCTTTCTTCTACCAGGACTCGCTCATTTGAGAAAATATAGCTATGAGTATAAAAATATAAATAAAAAATGAAAAGCAGTGGTTAACATTTCCACTACAGTTCATCCTACAGTAACAAAATCAGTGTAATGCTCTTTATTACACCATATGTTGCCTATTATTAAATATTAATTCACTTAATTAAGGAAACCATCCCTAAAAAATGTCATGAGACTGAAAGGAGCAATGTATATGAAATGGAAATATACAAAACTATGTTATATGTTATATAAATGAGTTGTACAGTGCAGACAACATTTAATTTTTCTCCCACTAAGATATTCACACTACAGTACAAATGAGACCATCACAGGGACTCTGCAAATCAGAAGAATATGGGTAAATATAAAAATATTTCAAATCTTTCAAATAATATTAAAGCTGTCATTGTACAGAAGTCATCTCAATGCCTCTCAACTTTTGTCTTGTGGCCTAACAGCTTCAGGAAACATAAATCAAGGCTAGCCAAGACAACTGTCAGGAAAGGACACTTTAATTATTACAAACAATTCATACATTTATAATATGTGCACTTATATTAACTTCTCTTTCTGAAGACAACAAATGACATAAGGAGGGGCATTTGCTTAATTACCTTATGGAGACAGAGCAGCAAGGGGGAGCAAGTAATTTCCACCAGTCCATTTTCCAAGGAGCCACTTTTTAAGCACAAGTTTAATCCTGAGTTGCATTTTCTATGAAGGTGTCTGTTTTTATGATACTTCTTAATGTTAGCCTTGGTGCTGTTTTTTTTTTTAATATTAAGATGCAATTTGGATTTTGTAGGGGGTTGTGTATTTTTACTTTATTATGGTTTATTGTAGTAGAAAAGTGTACTGTTTTGAACTTCATATGCTGTTTAGTTTCTTCTTTGTGACAAAGTGTTACAGACTTTCTGTTATAGACTGAGGCCCCCTTCCCAATGACTGTCCATGCATGGAGTTAGTACATTTAAGTAAGGAGGAATGTGCCGACCCCCCCCCCCTCTGTTTGTGGGATGTAGGAATGCTTTATGGTATGCATTTATTCTAGGTCTGCATCAGTCAATATCCTGATCTCCACATTTGTAATTTATTTTTTCTTGATTCCCTTTTAATAACATGAATCCAACGATGAATACTAATGGATGACCATTCATGAGAAAACTGTTAGGTCCCTCCTTTATAAATGCATTTACTGTGAATTCCTTAACAATTAACTCAGAATTGCTCTTTCCTTTGTACAGAGTCCCCTGGTACCCCTGGTAAGTTGTATTGTTTTGAATCATATTTTGCACTGCTTCCAAATAAAACAATGTATCCAGTGTTATAAGTAAATAATCTTGTAGGCAGACTTGATAGAGGCCCCTAAGGTGCAAATGCAAAGTGTTAGATTTTTTTAGAAGGCTTCATTGTAGGTACTCAGAATGTTAGATTGTTTCTCCTAAGGGTAATTAAGTTTAATAGTATTACGTGTGGGCTGAATTTTAAAAAAAGTTCTAATACCCATATCCACTGTGTTTTTGCAAGGCTGTTACTGAAGCCATGTCAGAATACAGCTTGATGTCTTCTTGTTTCCTATACTATAATATTGTGATTTATTTATTTTTTTTTTGTCATGAGGCACTGATATTTTTATTCCCTCTGGGAATGTAACCATACAGATCAAATTCTATGTTTTGCTATATGGATGTTTCAATATTTTATAATTGGCGATTAGGTACATTGTGTAGTAGATAAACATTATGAATAGCTCCACTTTGAATCTATAATCAGCTGTGCCATATCCTGCCAAACAGAACTTACAGCATTTAGCTTTTTTCTCAAACTGTATCTATTCCTGACACCAAGGTAACTTTCAAATATCTTAATATTAATATACAATCACTACCATATACTCATACTGTCCAAAACAGTCCCTTTCCTGGGGTTGTTATACTGTTTAGTCATTTACAGTGCCTGTGTATACCATGATCAGCTGAGGAGAGCATTGAAAGTGGGAGGTAGTTTCAGCACAGGCATAGAGAATAAAGAATACCCCTCATTCTTACAGATGTCACATTCACCTCCTCCAAACTACTTTCCTGAATGCGCTTTTACACATTTTCATCTGCATTTCCCTGCACCCATTGACATTCAATTTGAAGATATTCCTATTCATTTCATCCTGCCTCCTGACATCCAAGGACATCCAGGGAAGAGAAGCAAGAACTGTAGAGTATGGACGGCATCCAGGGGTTTAAGAAATGTTTTGCTCACACCTATCCCCAACACTCTTTTGACTAAAAGGCATGGTGCAATGCCTGTATGTCAGACCACCTGTGAGTGCATACTTCTATACATCTGCTACACCAGATCAGAATGCGATATAATCCATAGTACACTTGCATCCTCCCATGCCCTGCCCTTTACACATGACCTAGACATCTGTGATTTACCCAAGGTGTGCCTGTTGCATAGCTCTCAACTGTGATTTTGCAGAATGTTCCTGATTTTACCTGATATATATGCCCCGACTCTCATGAGATGTTTGATTTGTTTGGTAAATTGCTAAGGATTACTCGGTCAGTAATGTCAGACATTAGCATTTCATACTTCTTATTGTTGAGAAAATGCATGTTCATGCAAAAACAGCTGTTCTGGTAACTTTTTAGGTGGATTAGAGTAGTATTAAAAAATGTCCCTGATCTTAGCCCTTAGTGTTTTTGACTTTGTCCATGATTCTTCAACAAAGAAATTGAGAGCTATGCACTATTTCAGTAGGACTGAACCAACCACCTTCCTCCATTTTGGGTGAACTTGTATTGACTGCTCATTTCCACATCTCCCAAAGAACTCTTTGAGTGCTCAGGTCACCCACAGAATCTGGATCCATCCCTGTACAATGTGAGCCAAGCCATTGTAGGGCTGTTTTTAAATGATGCCTAAAAATAAATCATTCTTAAGATTCTGTGTCCCATCTTCTGATATCAAATTAATTTCATTTTTGGAGGTACTGAAGTGAATAGTAGATCCATCAGTTTTTTGTCATTTTAGAATGTGGTCACTATGTGGTAGTTTACCTTACAGCTCCATCTTCCTCCCCTGTTTAAAACCCATTCTGCATTATAATGTAAGTATCACGCACTATGAGTAGATAAGATGAGCACAGTTTTCAAAGTGTTTTTACAATGTGAGGAAACTCCTAATGGAACTGAACAGCTTATTTTTAATTAACAAACTTACAAAATTCTGATACTGCTAATGTCAGAAGGACCCTATGAAGAGTTAACCCCAGGAAAGCAGCTGGACCTGATAACATTCTTGGAAAAGTGTTCAGAGACTGCACAGACCAGCTAACAAATGTACTCACAGACATCTTCAACAGCTCACTGAGTTAAGCCATTGTGCCCAAATGTTTCTAGAATGCAAACATTATACCACTGCCAAAGAAGTCACCACCTGCTAGCCTAAATGACTATTGTCCCATAGCTCTCACCTCCACTGTGATGAAATGCTTTAAGAGACTGGTCAAAGATACAACATCCAAACTACCTGCAGACTTTGATCCACTCCAGTTTGCGTCCAGACCCAATTGATCCACAAGACATGCTATTTCTTTGGCACTCCACTTATCACTGGACCACCTGGAGAACAGAAATCGCTATGTGAGGCTACTTTTCATCAAGTTCAGTTCAGCTTTCAATACAGTCATCCTGCAAAATCTAATCAGAAAGCTGGTTCACCTGGGCATCAGCACTCCACTATGCAACTGGATTCTGGACTTTCTTATAGATAGACCCCAGAAAGTGTACATAGGCAAGAATACATCAGAGAGCATCACCCTGAACACTGGAGTCCCACAGGAATCTGTCCTAAATCCCCTGCATTTCACCATACTAACCCACGACTGTACTGCCAAGCACAGCTCAAACCATTTCATCAAATTTGAGGATGATACGACAGTTGTGGGCCTCATCAGAAATGATGACAAGACAGCCTACAGAGAGGAGGTGAATCAGTTCATAAGTTGGTGTTATAGCAATAACCTTGCACTAAATGTCAACAAGACCAGAGAAATAATTGTGGACTACAGGAAGAGCAACAAAGAGCAGTCTCCACTCGTAATCAATGAAGAAACGGTTGAGAGAGTAAAAAGCACAACATTTCTGGGGGTGCACACTGCAGAAGACTTGATGTGGCCAGCCAACACAAATGCCATCATTAAGAAGGAGGAACCAATGGCTTCACTTCTTGTGAAAGATGAGGAGGGCAAACCTACCATCAATGGCTGTCACAACCTTCTACAGGGGCACCATTGAAAGTATACTAACAAACAGCTTTACAGTATGGTATGGAAGCTGCTCTGCTTATGAGCACCAGTCACTCCACAGGGTAGTGAAAGTGGCTGAAAGGATTATCAGGAACTCCCTCCCATCTATGCAAGACCTGCACATGTCCAGATGTTTCAGCAGGCCAAGGAAAATAACCAGGGATAGAACTCATCCTGGCAGTTCAGACAGTTCATAGGTGACTTTCCTTTAAAAGGAAGTGGAGTGGATCGAAGTCTGCATGTAGTTTGGATGTTATTACATCTTTGACCAGTCTCTTAAAGCATTTTATCACAGTGGAGGTGAGAACTACAAGATGATAGTCATTTAGGCTAGCAGGTGGTGACTTCTTTGGCAGTGGTATAATGTTTGTTTACTTGGTTGGTTGCTTACAAGCTGTTCTCACATTTAACATCAGGAAGGCACTTTCGATGCATATGCTGCAAAACCATGAGATTCAAAAACAGCTTCCTTCCACTAGCCATCAGGTTACTGAATCTAGGAACAGTACCCTTCACACCGGACATTAAGGCAGTAATCCAACAATACTGAAAAGCCTCTATAGTGCAATATGTAACAAGGTCTTACCCGCACCCAGACAGCAAAGTCAGCAGTAATCAAACTGAACTGCCTTACTGTGCAATATAAATGTAGGCCTTAAATCAATCACGTAAGTGCAATTTTTCCAGTGAAAATAAGCTAATAACCTAATAATGAGTGACAATCTGTTAAATCAGTGCAATAATGCAATTATTTGTTATTGTTGTGTTTGTCATCTTTTTCTATAGAATTTTTGTGTATTATCATCATGTTAAATGTAGTCTATGTATTGCATGCACATTAAGTCCGAAGAAACATAATTTCGCTCAGTTCACACTTGTGTGAATCGAACTGACAATAAAGTTTACTTTGACTTTACTTTATATTTTGTTTTCTTTGTAATATATCTATATGGCAGTTGATAACAACTGCTAGACATATATCTATGGGATCTTATGGATTCCACCTAAATGAAACAGCATTTAAAAAAACATTCATTCATCCGTGCAGTGCTGTGTGTGTGTGTGTGTGTGTGTGTGTGTGTGTGTGTGTATGTGTGTGTGTGTGTGTGTGTGTGTGTGTGTGTGTGTGTGTGTGTGTGTGTGTGTATGTGTGTGTGTGTGTGTGTGTGTGTGTGTGTGTGTGTGTGTGTGTGTGTGTGTGTGTGTGTGTGTGTGTGTGCGTGTGTGTGTGTGCTCTGTGTGTGTGCGTGTGTGTGTGTGTGTGTGTGTGTGTGTGTGTGTGTGTGTGTGTGTGTGTGGGGATTCTGGGGTGGCTAATGTAGCAAATCATTATTTGGAGTTAACAGAACTGTTAAACATAATACAGTAAACTCTTTACAAGGGTAACTGTTGCAATAATATAAGCTATATACAAGAAATGAAAATATAACACAAATGAAGAATGGAGATTTTCAGTGTCAAAATTCAGCTTATGAGATCTGTATCAAAAATAGTATCTAGAGACCTGAAAATGCTACAGCTGCCTGCCTAGTTTTAGAAATGAAATATCTATGAAGATGTGACTTTGGTTGCAAGTGCCAAATATATGAAGACAATTTTATTTGGTACTAAGAATGAAGAAAAGGACTTGAAAGATAAATGCACAAGAGTGGTGAATGGCTGCTCTCCCGCTATGTTCATTATAGTGTACAGAAAGAAAAGATGGAATTGAATGTAGAGCAGCTTCATCAAAAATAAAAGAGTAAAACATGTAACTTTACAAAGATTAGAAAAGTGGATACAATTTTTACTGGGAAAGAAGTCAACATGACAAGTAGCTACATCGTAACTACCCTAAAACATTTTAAAATGTCAGAAAGTTAAGCTAAATAATGTCTACATTACTACCTCTTAAAATGAAGTTAATTTAACAACAGCTGATGAAACTGTACTGATATTCTTGAGAAAAATTGCTTTTAGAAGTCCCTCAAATGTAGGAAAAAATACAGTTTTGAAAAATGACACAAATGTCAGCAACATTCTGCCTCCATGATATAGAGGGCTGGTGTTCTGAATATGGCTCAGGCGACTGGGATTTAATTAGATAAACCAGCACTGAAGAAGCCAGAACGGACAGAGGGATGAACAAAGGGGTGGAGCATGATCACCTCCCCCATGGTGGGGATGTACATGTGCTGTGGACACAAGTGCCGGCAGGATCACCTTGTGGAGATCAGGGAGGACAGCCTGTGGTACATTATAATAGGGGGCAGTTCTTTTTGTGAAAGTTGAGATGAATACACACTGTAGTCAACCCACTGCACGTCCACCTACAGGAAGATTACCTGTGTATGTATAAGGGAAGTACTGCCAAAATAAAAAAAGTCAAACCACATTACTGACTGCCAGAATGATGTCCCTCCTCAAGTGATCTTTGCCCTGGTGATGGGAAACAGTCTAAATGACTGAGAGAGAGAGAGAGAGAGAGAGAGAGAGAGAGAGAGAGAGAGAGATGGTTGTCAGGTAGTGGAAGTAATAACAGCTGAAAAAAAAAAGTTGGCAACATTTTGACCAACAAGAGATGGCAATTTCTGATCCATGCTACCCAAACACTAACAGCATTCCTCTCATCTGGCGAGTAAGTACTTAGTAGAGGTATAGCATATTGAAGAGATCACAGGTGAAATAACTGAGCCAAACAGAATCAAAAAGGTACACATTTTGCACAGTGTAAGCACTTAAAGTGGTTGGTGATTAACTAGCTATGCATGTATTCTAATACTTTTGCAGACACAAGCATGAGATTTGAAGAATAACATTTCTCCTTCCTTGGTGGCAGTGATGAATGAGAGCAGGAACACATATGGGAATGAGTCTTTCTACTTTTTTACAGCAGTAGCTGAGGTCCTATATTTCTTTTGAGTGGTATTTGCACTACGACATTGCTTTTTCCATCACATTCTCCGATGGAAACACCCAGTGTATGTTTTTTCCTGTAACTATTTTAGTCTCCTTAAGAAAGACTTAGGTCTTTATTCACTTTTCTTTTAAGAATAAATCTTTTTATTCAGTAGTTTTCAAATCTGATCATGTCAGATTTCCTGGTCATCTCTTTTAGTGTTTTATTGGGTAAATTTAGCACTCTTTCTTTTAGATCTGAATATCTACACTCACAAACTGAATTTAAAATCAATGTTTATGAGAAAAAATGTGATATCTGGCTTGGAAGGATCAAAAAGGCTTCCCATTTTTTCCTCAGCTGCTATAACAGCCTGAAAAAAAACAGAAATAAATATTAGATATAGTTTATCATAGAAGCAATGCAAGCAATGATAGTAACGTTAGTAAGAAAAGATACTCTTGGAAAGAATAGCAAACACAGACCTCTGGCACAATATTTGGAACTTGCTTTCAAATTTGCTGACAAAGACACTGAAGTTGCTGACCTGGATACTGGGTTTTATCTTGTGCAAATGCAAACCATGCTTCGTGACAATTAAACTTACAACAGTTACTAGATAGCTTTTTATATAAAATAAATGGCAAAGTATATAAGAATATGTCCTCCCATGTGATACCTATTCTCTCTGGGAAAGAAAGTGAATTTAAACCACTTGATTTGTGGGTTGGCAATATAACATGCCTATAATGAAAATATGAAAGACAGCTTGTGGCTATTAAAATTGTATCATTTTCTCAGGACTATATATAGGCTAACCTTAAATTATGCCCCTGTGTTTCTTAAGAGTATTCCATTATATTTAGAGGCTTTGACGTTACCTTTTATACTTCTTATTTTGACAGGGGTAAATGAGAATGACTGGATATTTACAGAGATGCTTCTTAATTGCTTTGCTGATCTACTGTTCTATTTCATGGAGATATGCATTGTCTAACAAAGAGGATACCCAATAGCAACAAGATTATTCCAGTTGTACTATAAAATGCAAAGCTTTGTCAGAGAGAAAATCTGGTGTTTTCTGGAAAATAAAAAATGCACTAATAAAGATCCTTCTGAGTAAATATTTGTTGATGATATAGTTAGGATTAGTGTAGAGGACTACAGTAACAGAATGTTTTTTGAGTGCTCTAACAGTTGTTTAAAATTTACTATGAAATATGATAAATTGCATATTCCCTTTTTAAATATTGAGATGTACATTGATTAAAGGAATTTTGGCTGCTTGATTTTGAATAGGTTTTTTGAAAAGGAATATAAAATTTAAGTGGGCCGGTCATCCTCTGTTTAAAGGAAAATCTCCAAAGATGAACATTTCTTTACAATCAGTAGGCATATAACAAACTACAAAACTAAGAGGAAACATCTTGAGCTCAAAAAACAGGCAAGTGGTTTTAAAAAGGAGAATATAGGGAAGGTGCAACCTGAATTATTGTTTTTTATCAATAAGACCACAACAAACATGGATGTAGTAGAGAGCATAGCAGATGATTACAACCCCGTGCCATAATTTAAGGTTACCCAATAAATAATCTCAAGAAATGACTGCATTTTTTAATAAATACAAGCTGTATATTACATTTTTATTGTGCACCATGTTTTATTGCCAAAACAAAAATTAAGTGGTTTGTTAATGTTGATAGTGGGAAAACAAAGAATGATTCTGAAATGTAATAGCATAATCAGCAGGGTGATAAGAAATCTATACAAATTGTTGGGTGACATTTTGTTTTGAGATTAAAAGTATTATAAAAATATTATAATTGTATTTAAACAGTGTCAATACATGAATCAAACAGATTTTCTGGATACATGTTTTTGTAAAAGATGGTTACCCCACAGATGAAGTAGTCATCAAGACTAAAAAAAGGCAAAACACAGTTTTAAGTGTTTCATTTGAGGGGATTGGGTGGGGCAAAGCTCACCACATTACTTATGCAGGTGGAAAGGTATGCAGTGACTTTAGATAAATGCTCATTTATTGGTTCAGCTACATATACCCAGTCTTTGAATGACTAAATCACAATTTATTAAACTCACTTTATACTTACATGCACAGTACATATAATATGCAAAAGATGTCGGCTTGGAAATTGTGCTTGGTTGGGTGCAACTGATGTACAGTCTTTCTAGAAAAACACAGGAGATTAAGTACCTCACTGTAGGAGCACTTGTATAAAGTAGAGTTGCTCAGTATTTCTACTATATTGTCAATTAAGATGTTAAAGATGATGACAGGGGTACACATAATCTCCGTCCATGCAGAGCAAGGGGCTTATATGGTTGCAAGTAAACAAACATGTGATCTTGATTCCTTAACAGATCTGCTATGACCTCTGCACCAGACTTTCAGAAGTATACTGAAAAAATGCAGAGCAGCCCATAATGATATGCACTATTAGTGACCTGTAATAGGTGTTACTGTACAACATCAAACAGTCACTTAACTAGACATTGTTTCCGGGTCACCCCTGAAAAGTGATTATGTGTTGATTATGCTTACCTCGTTAACAAATAGCTTCTTTTTTTTAATTTTTACAGGCATCTAGTGCTGGCATTCTGGGAGGACAGTGAACACTAACTACCGACAGCAGAGACATTGGCCTCATACAGATGAATAACAATCATTCCATGGTCAGATACCAATATACAGCAATCTTTCTGTGACCATGCAGACTGATCTAAAACAATCTTTAATCCTTCAGTGGCTACACACACTGATGTATTGCAATCTTTCTGTAGCCACATACCAATGTAAAGCAATCTCTGTGGTCACATACTGATGTATAGCAATTTTTCTAAGGGAAAATAACAAAAAAAAATCATCAAGTAGAATTTGTGGTTGTGTCAGCAGCAGTACAGCCTGCCTGTTCCTTCACTTGCTTAGACAAAATACCCACAATCATTGTTATTAAGTGGTAGTGGGATTCCCTTAATACCTTATTAATGGGTATGTGCACATGTACACACATGCTCATGCATCCATATGTGTCAAGTTATTTATTTACTTACTTATGGACCAGATTCCATACCAGACCACATGCAGATCAACATGCTTGTAAAGTTTATTTTACACAAGGAATGGAGGGAGGGCAGGAATGACATTACTGGGATATCTGTTACTAAATATGCTCCGCGCCCTGTTTTCAACACCCACTCTTATAAGGCAATGCTGCCATTAGGAATGTTTTATAGAACCAGCTCCTTAAAGATAAAAAAGGTGACTAGAGAAGAAGGTCTTTAAATTCAGTAATCTTAATCAATGTACAATGTAAAGGAAACTGATGGTTTTAAGCACAGAGGAACAGAAACTATGCGTAACATTTTGCATGGGTAGCACTGAGTGTTAGGGCTAAGATCTCTGCCTTACAGCACTAAGGTTCATTCCTCACAACTGGTCACTTGTCTTTGTGGAGTTTGAATGATCTCTCCATGTCTGGGTGAGTTTTCTCCAAGTGCTTTGCTTTCCTCCCCTTCCAAAAACATGCTATTTGATTAATTACACAACTGGCAGTTATGTTTCTATTTACTCTTGTCCTTGCGGTTTGAGTCATGCCTGAAAAAGAGACTATAGGCCAGCCCACTTACCTGGTTAACAGATGTTAGATAATACATATTAGCAAACTACAATGCTAAATCATTTGTATGGTTTGTATGCGAATGCTATTTTTTTACAGCTGTACAAAACACAGGTTAAAGAAATTTAAAAAACATGAGAGCAATCTTTTTTTATATGATATAAACAAATGATTATCTTGGTTTGCTTTTAATTTTTGCCAACCATTCAGAACACAACTGACAGTAAATAAGCTAAAAATAATTTCAAGGACTTGTAAGCTACTTACAGTGACTATATAAGAGTACAGGGAAACAAGACAGATTTCATGTGTCATAAATAGTCCTGCTGAAAATTCCACAGAAGGCCATCAGTGATGTAGTGGGACAACGCAGAGCTGCTCCTAATGGTATGCATTATTGCCTGTCCATGGTCTTTGAAGGATATTCTGGACTGCTTAAAGCTCCCACCACCAGTGTTATAGGAATACGGGGAATACTAACAAAGATCTGAAGACTTAATGGCAACACTGTTATATTCAACACTCCTTCTGTGGAGAAAGTTTAACTGCAAAAAACTGAAAACTTCTTGCCAAAGTACAATATGTGCCTTTGTCAGTCACAGTACAGCATGTGGCTTCTTTGTTTGCTCTAACCTGGGAGTATCATTCCTGTTAGCTGCCTGCCAAATGCTTCTTTAAATACAATACCATCTGATGTTGGCTTTAATTTTTTTGAAGTAGAAATAAAATTATGTGCTAACTGCACTTGGCCCATTTTGCAAATGATTACAGGTATGTCTTTTGCTGAGACTATTCTATATCAAATGTAGACAGCATATATCACATGGTGAGATATGCATACCACATATTGTCAACAGTTAATATGAATGCAAATCCTATATGTGAGCATGTGGATATAAATGCAAGCTGTACTGTGGCCAATAGCCTATGTAAGGGGTGATGGCTTGATTTTTGACATTGATTGTTTTTCAGAGTAAAATTAAATCAAAGCTGTACAAATGAAGTCCAAAAACTCTGTTAAGCTGTGAGTAAATCCAATTGAATATAAACGTTGCAAACATTTAAAATAAAAACATGATTAATAATAATAAAAACTCTTTAGAAAGACAATGTTTTTTTACAATTGTTAAATGTGAATAAGATTTTTGTAAAGATCGTGTATTAGATTTTAATGTTATATTTTTTATTTGATACACTTTCTTATGAATGCATGCAAGTATAGAATTTTATAGCTGTGTTGTGTCTTTAAGATTATTAGTTCATTATTAGCCTAATGAATTGATTTGGTGACTGTAAATACTAGATGGTTCTGGCTCTTGCATTTTTATAAAAACTTGGTTCTGAAGAAGTCCTCAGAATGTAATGTGGACGAAGGCGCTTAACCTTGTACCATGGGTTTATTTTAAATGTTTGCAACGTTTATAGTAAATTGGATTTACTTGCAGCTTATTTTAGTTTTGATTTCAGTTTGTGCAGCTTTGATTTCATTTAAGTTGTTTTGATACACTGCAGCTTCTTCTTGCTTTGTTCTATTTCTTTTCCCACGTACTCTGTATTGGTCAGATTCCTCATCCTGTCTATATTGCCCCATGACCTCTGTACTCTACACCATGTATAGTCTCTGTCCCTACACATTGCTTACTGCTTCTGCCAGGACATGTTTCTCTACAATAATGTCAAGCTGCTACGATAGTGTCCCATCCCATTTCTTATCTGTATTGTGCTGCAGGGCACTTCTGAATCACTGCTTTGCATAGTATTGTTGACTAGCTTCTGCGTGAGCAATTTTTAGGAGGTCATCTAACATGGTCAGTTATCTTTGGCATGCCTTCCTGCCCATCTAATAGCACATCTGTCTATGCCCACTTGCATGGCTATACTGAGACATCTATCATCACAGCTTGCCATAGCTTTGGGTGTGCAGCTCCTGCCTCTGTGCTGATACTCCTGCTTGGTACCATCCCCTTCATAGTTGTGAATATCTGCCCACTGCACCATTCTTATGATCTCACCCCTGATGTGGTAATCCTCCCCATTCCCATCCTACCATTCAGTTTACAGTTTAGTGTAAAACAAGTTTCCAATGGCCTACTGTAGGGGAAATGCAGTGACAATATGCACATGCAGCCTATTTGTTTTATGGCCTCATACGAAGACAAATGCATTTCAGAAATTAGAAGTGTATTGCATGTTTTATCTTTGAGTAAGGATTGCTTTTATGTTTTATATGATTGTATATTTATATACAATTATATGCAAACTCTTTAGGTACATAATGTGATATCACCCACCACAGGTATATAGGAGGAGTATGGATCTTATTTTATCACTGGAATAAAAGCATGGCTCTTCTTATTAATGCTTTTTAATCTCACTTGCATGAGTAAAATTTGTATGTGTTTGTTATATTTTTAACTGTGTAAGAATCATCTACTTCTGCTTACTGATTGGATCTTTTGTTCTCTTAGTTTTCCCATCATGAGCTCTCCACATTGCCACAAGATAGATTCCCTCTCTCAGAGAACCTATATAAATTAAGACCAGTGCTAAAGGATGAGAACAGGCTGTCAGAAGGCCAACATATTGGGCATGCTCAGGACATTTTTTAGGCTTCACTTCCTCCTTGTTGGTCAGCATGCATACTGCCTAGGTATGGCCTGCAGTATTTTACCCTGCAAATATACTCCCACCACTCTGCCCCAGCAATAATGCATCACACAGCTTGATAGGTTAAAAACTCATCTCTCAGTCATCTTCTTGATAACTAGCAAAGTTAGGCCACCAGAAAGCTTAATCAGTGCTAAACCTGGGAGAATGGGGCTACAGTCAGGGTTATATCCCTATGCAGTACAAACCCAACTTACATTTTATAGGTTTTGACTTAAACAAGAACTACTTTGTTCATGAATTTATTTATTTATTATTATTTATTTACATTTGTTGACCGGACTAGTCTAACTGGATGTATGTCCATTTTCAGTAGAGGCCCGGGGAGATAAGCTCCAAGACATACTGATAACATAAAAATTACAAAGAAATATTAAAAAATGAAATTATAGTAATATATACACTGACAAATCAGGTTAATAAGAAATCATTTGAAGAAGAGACATCAAATACAATGAAAACTGGAGTTTCAAAAATAACATGTAGGTACATTCCATAAGAGGCATACAGGCTAGTTCAATGTGTAGGTAAAGTACATCACTTAATGGCAAAGAAAAAAGGAGGTATACAGACTGATGCCATATCCAGTACATTACACAATGTAAGAGGCAGCGTAATGATCAGTAGTAGTAATAATAAGGTAAAAAGAAAAATTAATATTTTTTTTTACAAATAAGTGAGAGAGGGAAGGAAAATAATGAGATACAGAGCATAGAAGTCATATATTGTTAAAAAAAGGAAATGACAGAAAAATTAATTAAAAGAAAAAGGGAGACAAAGCATAATTTGGATAGAGTAGATATTAAGCAGGTTTAGTACAGGGGCATGACCAGTGTGTTTTGAGGAAAAGTTTCAGTCTTTTTTTGAAGAGTGATAAAGAGGAAATTGAGGAAAGGTTATAGGGTAGATGATTCCAGAATTTTCCCACAGTATTGGAGAAGAGAGAATCTCGAGCCCTGTTGTTAAATTTAGATGTTTTAATTAGAAGTTTCTGAGATGAAAGTAAGGACTTCAGATTATTATAGGGGGTGATGATGGTGGAGAGACTAGGAGTATTGGAAGGTTGGTAAAAAGTTTTATGTGCAATGATTAGTTGGTGGTACTTGATCAGATTCTGTAGTTCCAGCCATTCAAGCTGCTTTAAATTAAAGCAGTGGTGAGTTTTAAAAGGGTTGCCTGTAGCAAATCTGACTATATTATTGTAGGAGCTTTCCAACTTACTGAGGTTGTTCTTAGATAGATTGGTGAAAATGCAAGAGGTATAGAGGAGTGTAGAGATTAGATGAGTATGTGCAACAGTAGTTCTAGCTGTAGGTGATAGGAAGGGTTTTATTCTGTACAGAGAGCCAAGTTTTTTGTTGACAGATTTAATAGTGTTGTTGACGTGTATGTCAAAGGAAAGATTGTTGTCAATGGTGACACCAAGTAGCTTCGTAGTTAGGTCGGGTGATATAATGGTGCCATTAGTGAAAGTAACAGAAAAATCTATGGGGGAGGACTTCAGATTTGGATCAAAAAGGAGGAGTTTAGTTTTTTGGGGGTTTAAGAGTAGGCAACGATGAGTGAACCATTGTTCCACAGTGTTAAAAACTTTTTGGGTAAGGGAGTGAAGGTCAGAGGTAGTTTTGGCGGAGCATACAAGTGTGGAGTCATTAGCATATTGTATGCAAGTAGCCTGGGGTATTGCTTGATGAAGGTCGTTGATGAATATGGAAAAAAGGAGAGGTCCTAATATTGACCCCTGAGGTACACCGAGGTTAACTGGTAGGTGGGTAGATAGAGTGTTATGCCAAAGTACAGCCTGTTGTCATTTATTTAAGTAGGATTGGAACCATTTGATAGAGAGTGCATGTAAGGACAGGGATTTGAGGATATCTATCAGAATTTGATGATTTACCATATCGAATGCTTTGGACAGATCTATAAATAGTGCTGCGGAGAGCAAATTGTAGTTATGGTTTTTGTTAATACAATCTGTAAAGGAAAGGAGGGCAGTGGTAGTGCTATGGGAATGTCTGAAACCATGTTGACAGCTAGAGAGCAAGTTATTGTGGATTAGGTGATCTAGTAATTGTCTATGTATGCATTTCTTCATGATCTTTGCCAAAGGAGAAAGAAGAGCTATGGGACGATAATTGGAGAATTCAGTGGAGTTGCCACCTTTGTGAAGGGGGATAATATGGGAGAATTTCCAGATACTAGGGATATGGCCTTCATTAATAGTTCTATTGATAAGAATGGAGATGGGGTAAGCAATCAATTTGGCAGATTTCTGTAGATATTCAACAGTTATTTGGTCTGCTGAAGAAAAGCATGGTTTCGATGTTTGGATTAGGGCAAAAATATGGGTTGTTGGGACTGGATGGAGAAGAAATGGCAGGGGGTGATGTTTTGTTGTAGGTAGGTAAAGTAAAATTACTAGATGATAACAGCCTGGCTAATGTTTGGATAGCGTCAGTGAAAAAGGAATTGAAGGCATTGGCAGTATACATGGGATTTTCATGGTCAATATTTTGTGGGTTTGGTGTACTGGATTGACCTGGGTGTAGTAATTGGTTGACGCTTGCCCAAAACTTTTGTGGGGTTATTATGGTTAGCCTTCTGAAATTGAAAGTAGTAGTTTATTTTATATGCTAGTATAGCTTTCTTAGTGTTATATTTCTTAGTTCTCTGAAATTTTGTTGGTCAACAGGATTTTTGGTCATTCTCCATTTAGCCCAGTATTTACTTATGAGATGCATTTTCTGATTGGTTTCTTTAGAAAGCCAAGGGGCAGATTTGGTCTTGAATCTGATTGCACGGGTTGGGGCATGGTGATCAAGAATGGCTAAGAAGTTTGAATTAAAGTATTGTACCGCTTCTTCTAGTGGGAGGTAATTTAAGGGAGACCAGTTGCATGCTCTAAGTTCCTTTTGGAAGAGATCAGGGTTGAAGTTCTTTTTGGATCTGGTATTCCTGATAGTGGTAGGAATGGATGAATAGGATTTATGCCTGATGATATACGCAAGTGAGTGGTCACTTATATCATCAGGAAGGGTTCCAGATTCATATATTCGGGGATGGTTGTTTATCAGAATCCAGTCTAATGTGCTTTCCTTCTTGTTGTGTTCGTTTATCCTGGTGGGGGAGGTGATGGTTTGGGAGAAACCATGAAGGTTAATGTGGGTGGTAGGGTGGCTGCTACTACAGCAATTCCAATCAATGTTTATATCACCAAGGATTATAGTTTCTTGGGGCAGGTGTTGAGATAACCAGCATAGGATATTTTCCATGGTGGTATTGTTGTTACCGGGGGGTAGATAGATACAAATAATATAGATGGCTTTGGCTTTGTTAAGTTCAAGTTTGGATATGAGAATTTCTGCATTGGTATTAGGTGGTGTTTTAGTATCATAAGTGGTTAATTGTAATCCTGATTTCGATAGAATAGCAACCCCCCACCCTTTTTGGTTACACAGTCGAGTCTTAGAATATTATACCCTGGTGGGATGACTTCATTGTCTTTAGTTGCAGGTTTTAGCCAGGTTTCTGTTAAACAAAGATTATCGAAGGAGTAGAACTCTAAGAGGGCATGGAGTTGAGCTATTTTATTGTTAATGCTTTGAATATTAAGGTGATCTACAAGGAGTGAATTAGATTGTCTAGTGATGAAAAAATTAGCGGATTGGTTGGGGTTGGGGAGAGAGATTAGGTTTGTTATTGACCCTGGGATTGAGGTTGTTATATCTAATGTGGTGTATTCTGTGATATGTTGCTAGTAGGTAACTAGGAGTAGTTGTTATGTTGGCATGGTTAGAGAGGATGGGTAGATACAGGGAGCTGGTTTGTTTATTAGGGTGGTGAAAGTATGGAAGAAATGGAGTTTTATAGGAGGACAGTATGAAGGCAAAAGTAAGAGGTGGATGTAGTATAAGAATGAATAGTAGTTGGAAATTAGCAGTAGAGTGTGGTTTATCCATTTAAATGGGTGAGTAAGTAATTGTGTTACTTGTAGGTATGGAAGTATAGTAGGTATGGAGGAGGGGTGGAGAGGGGTGTGAGTGGAGATTAAGGGGAGAGGTTTGAGAAGGAAGGAGTGGAAGTAGATGAGCAAATAAAAAGCTTTACCTAGAGTACTGGGGGAAGGAAGGAGTGTGGCTTGTAATTATAAGTGTAGGACCCCGGGGTGGGTGGAAATTGGGGGTAGGGAGATGAGCGGAGTGAGCCCGCAGGGCAAATGGAGCGGGTAGAAACAGGTAAAGAAGCAGCTGTAGAAGAAATAATCAGCAGTACAGGCTACAGAAGGTAAGTTTGTTAAGTCAAAAATGGGTGAGAACAGTGATGAGAAAACCTATAAATGGTAGTAAAAAGATAGTATAGTATAGGGTGTAGTTGGAGGAGCTAAAAAACAGGTCTGGGACTACAGAAAAATAAGGTAAGTGATATAGACCCCTAGTGGACAGGTCTATAATTGCAGGTAGCTATATGAGGTAGGTAGCTGTGTAAAGACAGGAAAAGAGTGAGAGCTAGGATGGGGAGTTACGCGTAGAAGGTAGAGGGGGAAGTGAGTGTTAGATACTAAAGAGAGAGGGGGTAGAGGCTGCTGACTGTCCTGACTCAGAACGTGCCTTGGCACCTATAGTAATGGTAAAAGGTAGTGAAATAATCTGGCATGTCTGAGAGAGTAGATATTTTGAATATTAAGGGTCCATGTGTTAGAATAAAAGACATAAGTGGGTAGTTATATGTATCTGGAATGCTACAGCCAGGAGAAATGCATAAGAAGGAGAAGGAGATGTTGTATCTTTTCCTTCCATAAATGTACTGACAACAGGGAAGGTGATCAAGAGTTAACAAATATTCCACTGTGGACATTCTTATTAAAACTTAAATAGGGGTAAGCATTTGGGCTGTATGGACATGGACACTATTTTTTAACTGAACCTGGACATTGGGATGAATTCACAAGGTAGATTTTCCTTTGGTAACATGATGGATTCATTAAGAGCTTTTTGTTTGGCCATGGGATGTGGTAAGGAGAAAGAAAGTGCTTGGCAGAAGACTAGCCCTCAGATTCAGCAAGCCCTGCATGGCATGCAGGACTAGTGCAGGAGCTCCAGCAGGCAATATGTCTGCCGTGCGATCCAGGAATAACCTGTAGGGACATGCACGAGCGCTCCTGCACTAGTCCTGCACAGATTCAGCCCCTATATGCAAATTACCCTATTTGCAGGAGAAATCCATGCAAATGAGGTGAATTTGTGATCCAGGAAGCTGGAAACTGGCCGTGCAGGACTAGTGT
This sequence comes from Protopterus annectens, assembly GCF_019279795.1. Classification (NCBI taxonomy): domain Eukaryota; kingdom Metazoa; phylum Chordata; order Ceratodontiformes; family Protopteridae; genus Protopterus; species Protopterus annectens. The sequence continues at coordinate 947,634,028 of NC_056747.1, forward strand.
AATCAGCAGAAATGTACTCCACCAGTAACAGAGTACATTTCTGCAAACTACAAAATGGTGCCATTACAGCTCCAAATAAGGGGTGGATATTATGTAGAAAGCATGCCAAATGCCAACTATAAGGCCATTGGCATGTAAAACAGTTACAAAAAAGAAAAAAATCAACTTTTATTTTTTTTTAGCCTATCTCAGCTGTTTAAGCATAGGGCAGTGGCATGCAAACAGGATTGGGTAGAAAACCTAAACTAAGCATTCTAACCAAAATCACTATTTTGCCATTATACTCCATGGCAGGCAGAAGACAACATGGCCAGTGAATAGTGGTTGCTAAGGGGGAGGTTCAGTGTGGGGCATGTAACTATGCATCAGCAGGCAATCCTATGCAAATGAGGGGAATGATACTCCCCCAGATTCTTGAAAACTTGCACGGTGTGCAAGATTGGTGCAGGAGCTCAAGCAGGCAATATGTCTGTGATCCAGGAACAGCCTGCAGGGGCATGCACGAGCGCTCCTGCACTAATCCTGCATGGACTAAGCCCTGGTATGCAAATCACCCCATTTGCAGGCAAAATCTATGTAAATGAGGTGATTTTGCAATCCAGGAAGCTTGCAACAGTCCATGCAGGACTAGTGCTGTCTGCAGAAATGTACTCGGTTAGTAACTGAGTACATTTCTGCAAAATCCAAAACGGAGTTGTGACAGATCCAAATAAAGGCTGCATATCATGTAGTAAGCATGCCAGTAGCCAAGTATAAGGTCATTGGCATTGCAAACATAAAAAAATACAGAAATCAACTTTTATTTTTTTTTAGCCAATCTGGGCTGTTTAAGCGTAGGGCAGCTGAGCGCAAACAGGATCAGGGGGAAAATAACAAAACAAACTTAAATTAAGCATTCTAACTAAAATCAGTATTCTGTCATGCAAGTCAATGGCAGGTAGAAGACAACATGGCCAGTGAGTAGTGGTTGCTAAGGGGGGAGGCTCAGTGTGAGACATGTAACTATGCATTAGCAGGCAATCCTATGCAGATGAGGGGAAGGATAGTGAATCCCAGTTCTCCACAGCATGTGAGTCAGGTCTCAACAGTGTAGGAGTAGGAATAGCTTGGTGCAAGCCTATGAGTTAGGTGACATCATGGGGGGGTGTCAGGCACTCTGTAAGCAGATTGGAGCTCTGTGGCTTGGGTTTGCCCCTAGCTTAGCACAGCTAAGCTAGGGGGTGTGTCTAAACTTGCCCAGCACTCTTTACAAAGCCTAAGCAGGTGTGCGCATGGCACGCCGGGTTTTACAGGAAGAAAAAAAGAAGTTAAACCAGGAAACAGCAGCAGTGTGTACATTTGAGCACTCTGTTTGTGCAGCATGCACACGGGCTTAAACAGGAAGGCAATGGGAAGGGAAAACAGCAGTAGGAAGGTTATCAAGGAGAACTAGCTTATCTGGCAGGTGAAATGTATCAGAATCAGCAAATTACACAGGCAGCAGACCAGCCCAGCCCAGAACTCTACTATAAAGTAAGCAAACACCTTCCCCTTTGGTTTTTCCCACACTCTACACCACCGGTGTATACAAGTGGAGAAATTTTAACAAACAAACCTACAAAATGAGAAGGGCTGCAGCAGGCAACATAGAACAACATGTGCAAGAGGCTGAGGGTGGTGAGGATGTGAATGCTGCTGATCAACCCACAGTGAGGCAATGGAGAAGAGTGTACAGACCCAGGGTAACCTACCAGGGGCTACATGAGCTGGAGATAGTGGAACACAATAGGGTGGACAGACCTTCTACAGAAAATTGTTGAGCTGTGCCAGCCACACCTGACACACCAAACTGACCAAGGGGAACCCATCCCAGGGGATACTAAGGTATGTGTAGGCCTAGGAATACTAGCCACAGGTACCTCCCAAAGCTCAACTGGGGATATCCTGGTGATCTCCACAGGCATCAGCATCCAGAATATTCCAACAGTTCCTAGATGCCATGTCAGCATGTGCCAGTGAGCACGTGTATTTCCTCAACACCCGTGAGGTATTGGCCAGCAATATGCATCTCTTCCACCGAATAGCAGAATACCCTGAGGTAGTGGGTGTTATAGACTGCATGCACATATGCATCAAAGCACCACCCAGTGATCAGGATAAGGCCTACATCAACCACAGGGGCATCCCCTCCATCAACTGCCAGGTCGTATGTGATTATAATGAATGTGTGTGCTGGCTGCCCTAGAAGTTATGACGATTCCCACATATGGCATCTGATGCAGCTGTACCAGAGATTTGCCAATGGGGACATCTCCTATGGTCACCTAGTGGGGGATGCTGGTTACACACTGGAGCCTTGGCTGATGACACCCATCAGAAATGCACACACACCTGAACAAGAACTCCATAATGAGGCACACACACAGACCAGACTTATAATAGAGTGTGTGTTTGGGATGCTCAGGTCATGGTTCCAGTGTCTGGACACATCCGGTGGAGCTTTGCAGTACTCAATATGATCCTGTGGAAACAGCTGCAGCAGGAACAGCATGGGGCAGGGCCACACAGCCCCCCACCATTGCCAAGGCCTGCACAGGCACAGAGTGACTTGGAGGAGGAACAACCTGAGACTGCCCCAGTAGGCAGATGGAGGCATGCCCAGTATGCCAAGGCTGAGGAAAAGAGAAAACGCATAGCACATACACTGACATAGTAGGGGACCCAGGGAATGACACCTCTCTCTGACTCACACATACAGTAAAAGGGATGCCAAAAATTACACTACTTTTGCTCAACCATGTATAGGGAGTGTACTATGTGCATTCGACATAGGCAGCCCTCCAGCACCATCCCCAAGTCTGGCACACCCTCAAGGTAAGTCAATCAACCTACCAGTTGCCAAATGGAGTAGAATGTGTCATTACCTGTATCTATGGTATGGATGTGAGCATGCAAGGGAATTGGGTAGCTGAATGTTATGGCAGCAGACAGTAGACACCCATAGTGGCACCATGAGATCTGTAACACATACTGGAGTCACCATAGTAGCCAGTACTACACAGGGTGACACAACCCACTGCAGGAAGTGTGCTGAATGACATGTGTGTCAATATGACCCACACATGCCAGTCAGGGCAGTTCACATATCCAACAACAGTCTCAGCCAGCAGGACAGGTGTAGACAAACCCAAACAGAGCCTGTGCTATGGCCCCTGAATGATGGCTATGGTTAACCTTCTCCCCCAGGCCTACACAGACAGACTACAGCAGGGCAGGCAGTGGGATGTTAGTTCTGAAAGGTAGGAAGTCAGACAATAATATATAGGGCAACAAAAGCTACAATCTGGAGTACACTGGTATGCCTCTAGTCAGTATGATAAGTAAGAATACAGAATGAAATGGAGTACCTGACATACCAGTACAGTCATAGCAAATGTGTATAAGTGTCAGGTGTGCCCCCCATCCTACATAGTAATGTAATAACAGTCAGGTGTGCCCCCCCAATCCTGTGTAGAACTGTATAAATAGACAGGTGTGCCCCCCATGTAGTAATGTAATAACAGTCAGGTGTGCCCCCCCAACCCTGTGTAGAAATGTAGAAATAGACAGGTGTGCCCACCATGTAGTAATGTAATAATAGTCAGGTGTGCCCCCCCATGTAGTAATGTAATAACAGTCAGGTGTGCCCCCCCAACCCTGTGTAGAAATGTAGAAATAGACAGGTGTGCCCACCATGTAGTAATGTAATAATAGTCAGGTGTGCCCTCCCCATCCTGTGTAGAAATGTAGAAATAGTCAGCTGAGCCCCCCCCCATCCTATGCAGAAATGTAGGAACAGTCAATGCCAAATGCTTGATGGATATCCTGCAGAAACAGCATGCCACCTGTCGGTGTACAACACAAAGGTCAGCACTGCAGTACAAACTACCTGGACTTAATCCACACATTAAATACAGATGGGCATACTGGGCATGCTCACACACAAACACATGAAGGCTATGTCTGCAAACACCAGTGGACCAGACATATCTGGCAGTCACCCAGTGGACCAGACATATCTGGCAGTCACAGTTGTTAGTGCAAACACTCATCAGTATGCACCACTCATGCCTTGCACACACAGTGGATAGGAATCCAGACACAGTTGTTAGTGCAAACACTCATCAGTATGCACCACTCATGCCTTGCACACACAGTGGATAGGAATCCAGACATATATGTAAGGACAACACACTATAATAAGCCAAAGGTAAATGTACATAGATGTATGGAAGAGGGTGACTATGACAAGGACCAGTCCAGGCCTGTCCTACGCAGCACACAGCCAAAGGGCCCCAACCACATGAAGTTCAGATGTCACTCACTGCAGATACTAGCCGCCAGTATCTGTCAGCATTACAGACTATGTGGTGCACGTGCCAGCTATGCAACATGACTGTACAAGGAAGTAGTCATCTAGCAGCTGTATACATGTGCCTTTGAAATATGACCCTGTGTGTGCCCGCATGTGGTGTGTCAACCTCTAGATTAATGGGTTATGTCCCATGCGCACACACTGCCCTCTCCATAGCCCTACTATGACAAGCCTGCTGAGGTCATCCACTGTGAAATACATCTTTGGGAGAGCTGTAGCCCAGTAATCTCTGTGGCGCATCCCATAACTTTGTAGTGTGACAAAATAGTTAGGTAGGAGTTTAAATCCCAGACATGGCACCCGTGTGTGTCTGTCTGTGTAGAGAGCAATGCTTTTTAGGGTAGTCACACTCCCTACAAGTAAAATGCTCACCTTTGGCAAGGCTGCTGATGTCATCCACCTAGAAATACACCTCTGGGAAGGCTGTAGCACATTAATCTCTGTATTGCATCCTGTAACTGTGTACTGCTGTTGTGTGATAACTTAATTAGGTAGCTGTCCTAATCCCAGACTTGGCAAGTGTCTGTCTGTGTAGAGAGCAATGCTTTTTAGGGTAGTCACACTCCCTACAATTCAAATTCTCCACTTTGGCAAGGCTGCTGATGTCACCCACCTAGAAATATACCTCTGGGAAGGTTGTAGCTCAATAATCTCCGTAGCACATCCTATAACTGCGTACTGCTGTAGTGTGATAAATTAGTGAGGTAGCAAGTTGTGTCTGTCTGTGCAGAGTGCAATGCTTTTTAGGGTAGTCACACTCCTTACAATTCAAATGCTCCACTTTGACAAGGCCGCTGATGTCATCCACCTAGAAATACACCTCCAGGAAATTTGTAGCCCATTGATCTCCATAGTGCATCCTATAACTGAGTACTGCTGTAATGCAATAAGTTTGTTAGGTAGCTGTTCTAATCCCAGACTTGGCAAGTTTGTGTGTGTGTCTGTCTGTGTAGAGAGCAATGCTTTTTAGGGTAGTCACACTCCCTACAATTCAAATGCTCCACTTTAGCAAGGCTGCTGATGTCATCTACCTAGAAATACACCTCTGGGAAGCTTGTAGCCCTGTAATCTCCATAGCATGTCCTGTAACTGCATACTGCTGTTGTGTGATAAATTAGTTAGGTAGCTGGTCTAATCTCAGACGTGGCAAGTGTGTGTGTGTGTGTGTGTGTGTGTGTGTGTGTGTGTGTGTGTGTGTGTGTGTGTGTGTGTGTGTGTGTCTGTTTGACTCTTTCTGTGTAGAGAGCAATGCTTTTTAGGGTAGTCACACTCCCTACAATTCAAATGCTCAACTTTGGCAAGGCTGCTGATGTCATCCACCTAGAAATACACCTCTAGGAAGAATGTAGCCCAGTAATCTCCACAGTGCATCCTGTAACTGTGTACTGCTGTAGTGTGATATAGATGTCTGTTAGGGTTTCTATATCCACACATGTTGGTTGTGGTTGTTTTGTGTGTGTTTCAATGTCTGTGTAGGGAGCAATGCATTTTAGGCTAGTCACACTCAGTACATTTCAAATGCCCTACTTTGGCAATCCTGCTGATGTCATTCATTGTGAAATACACCTTTGGGGAAGAAGTTCTCCAGTAATCCCCATGGTGCGTTCTATAACAGCTCCATGCTGTTGTGTGATATAGACCTCTATTAGGGATTCTATATCTACACATGTCAGTTGTGGATGTTTTGTGTGTGTGTCACTGTCTGTCTAGGGAGCAATGCATTTTAGCCTAGCCACACTCTCTACAATTCGAATGTCCTACTTTGCCAATCCTGCTGATGCCATCCGATATGATATACATCTTTGGGGAGGGAGTACTCCAATAATCTCTGTGGTGTGTACTATAACTGTGTAGTGCTGCAGTGTAATAAACTAATTAGGTAGGGGTTCTACTCCCAGACATAACAGGTGTGTGTGTGTTTGTAACTCGTATCCTGTGAGGAGGTGGGTGTGAGTGCGTGATACCTGGGCCCAATGTGAAGTGGTTTTTGCAAATTTCTGATATGGTGTCCCAAGTATATATATATCACAATGTCCACAGTACAGGGATAACAGATGTGAAATAGCAAGAGGCTGGGGTGCGAATCCATACCCATACATGACATCAAGGCCAGGCAATTACAGTTAGCAACCCCATTATTACCCAGAGCACACTGTCAACCCATGTCTCGTACACACACACACATGCCTAGGCAACAGCCAACATGTGGGTAGTACACTGCATATTGGCCACTGATAGCAACTATGGTGTGATTGCAGTGGGCTACAGAGGGCATGGCACTCTGTCCATCTGTCCAATAGGCACATACATGCAGACAGTGCACCTTCCCCATGTTCCTCACTGGACACCTGTAACACATGTGGTGCCATCACATGTGACCCACAAAGGACATACCATGTCTGAAAACATGCCCTGTATGGGCAGATGCCACTGACACCATGGAATGCTGTTAGCATGCTATCAATGTAGGTGCAGGGTAAACCTGCTGTCCATTACCAGTTCCCCCCACAGGTGGCCAAGACTGGCACATCTGATGATAATCTGTGTACACAACATGGGCCAGACACCCCAGGTACAGTTCCACATGTCACTGTACATGCATGTGGGAGGTGTGCACATTCCAGACACCGTCCATGTCATGGACTAAGGAACACATACATGGCAAGCAATGCACAGCAATGGCCACACACAATAGTTACCCAGGTGACTGGATGGTGAATACAGTACCCACCTGTGTGGGCAAATGCAGAAACTACACCCCTGAGTCACACTGCAGACCTTTGTCATGTGGCCTGATGCCAAGGTATACCCATCACCTAGCCTTGTATAGCCATCTGGCACAGTCGACCACTACACACCCTTGAAGCAATGCACCCATGCATGTCAGTACTGGCACCCTGTGTGTGGTGTATGATGTTTTTGACCACATTCACACACAACAATCCCCATTGGCATACTGAAGCATGCTGTCTGATGTCAGACACCTCCATATACCCTTTGCCTATATAACCTCCAGATAACCCCTGTGCTGCATGTGATACCTGCACAGTACTGTATTGTAGAAACTAGCTAGTGAAGAGGTGTATTCCTGACCCTGTCAAGTGTGTCAGTGTGTGTGGGTCCCTGAAAGAGTGTGGCTGCGCTGACACTGACACCTGTTCATGCGGACAGGCACGTGTACTACACCTACAGTATAGCTACCATATCACTGTTGCAAATGTCACTCACCATCATATATACGTTTGGAAAGCTCCTCAACATATAAGCTATGTGGCGCATCCCATAACTGCATAGACATGTGATAGCAATACATAGTCAGTCAGGGGTTTACATAGTCAGTCAGGGGTTTGATACCCTGTACTGGTAGGTGTGTGACACAAACATGTTTAGGTTTTACTCTCCCACCCCCTCCCTGACTTATCTTTGCCTCTGTCTGCCTCTCTCACTCCCTCTCTGGTGGATGTGGAGACTTACACCTGCTTTGCTTAGGCAGCAGCCTGTGTTTTGTAAGTGATGCTCATGATCAGCTAATGGCCTCTGCACGAATTGCAGCCCTCCTCCAGCTGATTGCATATGGAACAGCTGTGGTAACATTCCCATAGCCAATTGCATGGAAACACACTCCAATATCTAGGAACATCATGTTGGTGTTGGGCCTTTTCATTCACTGTGAGCAGGACCTAGATCTGTTGTTTGGCAAACAGCATCTCAGATGGATTGGGGATTTACCTCTAACAACATACACTGTGGAAACAGGCCAACACACAGGAGGGGGATGTGCCTGACATGACTACAGAATGTGTTGCTATTCTGCATTGGGAGCAATGCTGGTTTAACAGGATGTGTGTGAATATGGCTGGTCTACATGTTTTAATACCTGTCATGACAGTGCTATGTTTCTGAGGAAACCCCATCTGTAGGGTCATCTGCAGACTGGGCAGTGTGTGGTGCCTTTTGTTTCTTGTGTTACTCACAGAGCACCTATCTGTGAACTGCAGAAGCATAGTGTGAGGACTGCTGTCAGTACATGGTTTCAGACATGAGAGTTACTGACCTCATATCCCTCATAAGGCATATGTAGCACTTTTTTTTGGCCCATTGCAATTGTAGAGCATTTTATATTGGACAAACTTCCCGTCCTTTTAAGGTTAGGATAGGAGAACATCTTAGTGACATTAAGAACAAAAAGGGGTGAGGAGGCGGAGCCTAATGCCTAACTGAAAGCAGCAATTTTTTTGAGTTCCACATATTCATACTAGAAATAACAGGAAAATCTTATAATCAAATCATTCTTGATAAATCTTATATGAGAAACTCTTAGCAATAGAACCACCAATTTTGAAAAAGAAATTTTGAAATTTTCCTGTCAAATAAACCTGAAGACTAACTAAGCTGTGTGGAAATGAGCAACTCCAAGAACTCTCACTCAGATTCTACTCTGAAAAGAGAAATCCAACTGATATCAGCCACCCTTCAAGATGTATCTCTGAAGATGGACAAATTTACTGAAAACCTAGAAAACCTTAAAGAAAATTGCCAAAAGCAAACTGATGTCTTTAAGGAAATTCTACAGCAACAGCAACTAAAAGTGTCAGACATCGAAACATCTCTAAATGATATCGACGGAAGGCTAAAAGAAGAAGAACTTCATAGTGAATTTCTACTACAACAGAATACTTGGCTAATAAACAAAATAGATGATATTGAGAATAGGGAAAGAAGAACAAACATAAGAATTTTTGGAATCCCAGAGAAGTCCGAGGGAGAGGACACCATCTCATTCTTGAATTCATGGTTACCTGAAATCTTAGAGCTGAAAGAGGGCTTATCCTATGGAATTGAAAGAGCACACAGGGCCATTGGAAAACCACTTCCAGTTTCATCTAAGTCATCTCCAAGATCTATAGTGATTAAATTTCTGTCTTTTATGGACAAAGAACTGATCTTGAGATCTGCATGGAGGAAAAGTCCACTTACTTACAAGCAATCCCAAATAAGATTTGATAATGACTTTTCAGCAAGAGTCTTAAAACAAAGAAAGAGAGCTTGGCCCTTAGTGAAACTCCTAAAACAAAACAAAATAAAGTCACAACTTGTATACCCTGCCAAAATCAGAATCCATCATAATAATGACATGAGAACTTTTAATAACATCAAAGAAGCCACTTCCTTCATTAAAAACAACAATATAATCTCACTACCAGAAGAAATGGATTGGTCAAATTCAACCTCCTTAAAGAGAACCTCGGGAAAAAATACTTGGACTGATGTGAGAAAGAAAAAACAAAAGACTGATATTAAGTACATTGATGATACAAATTCTCTCAAAGCGTTAACTAAGGTATGATTCTTATAGATAGCCTTTATTTCATAAAGTTCTTGTTCAATACACTTCAGACACATAATAGTTTTTTTTTTTTTTTTTAAAGTATCATAATTTATATGTTAATGTAATAATATAGTTGGGGACTTGATGGAATTATAGTGTTTGAGTTATATAATTTTATGTAATTAAAAAGTTTACTTGGAGGTTTTTTTTTTCTAGTTAAACTCTCACTCATAGAGCATTAGTATCTTAATGAAATGTTAGTGTTATTCCAAACTTATTAACATGATGATTACTAGTCACTGTGGTAAAATTTTAATAATTTAAATCCAACTTTTTATAATGCATCTTAAAATAAACTCTTCTTGAACTTGTAATTTTCTCACGAGTGAGAGAAAACGTTTTAAAAAATCTGCCTACTCGCGGTTTAAAATTCTAAAGTGCCGTTAGCGGCTAACTGCTTTAAAATATATTCTCGAGCTCTCTAGTCATGTTATTACTTCCTTATCTTCACTAAAATTGTCCAGCATTCTATTTGTTATATATTAAACATGTTTGTATGCTGAATTCATAGAACACTTCCTTAGTTCGTGAATGGTGCGCTTCGCACACTCCCACAGTGATTTTCTTGACAGTTAAAATAAAAAAAAAAAAATGAACATTGATCTGAACTGCAGTCCCTTTATAGATTAATTTTTACTGCAGAAACAGGATCTCTAAAACATAGACTAGACGTTAGTAAAGAATGGGCAGGAAAATGTATTATATAGAACAGAAAGACTAAGCTACACCTATCTTCAAAAGGCTATTTAATACTGGTCTTCTTTGTGAAAACGTCTCATATCTGATACCTGATTTTACACATAGGCAGTTTAACTTCTTTCATAATACAGTGAATTAAGGTAAGCTAATTGGTGGGAGCTCTTTTACTTATGAGACTGAATGCTAATATATGTGAAGACTAAATCTACTTAAATTTGAGATCTGTTTTACATTTATTTATTAAAAATCCCTCTCCACACTGTCAAAGAAATTCCATAAACAATAAAAATTAATGATAAGTGTGTTTATCATTAATCGCTGTTTGCTTTAAGCGATAAGAGTTAAAGAATATTTATTCACAATATTCATTCATTTTTTGATTGCTCACTTAATCCCATACAAGGTTAGTGAGTAGGCATGCCCCATTCTGGCAGACAGAAGAAATAATGGGGTACCAACCCTTCCCAGGATGCTCACACACAATCATTATTATATAGCACGCACTTATGGGCAATCTAGTGGACTTTAACAAGAAACTAGATCCCTCAGTATATACATATGTGGACACAGGGAGTATGTACAGAACCTACACAGAAGATGTCCCAAGAAAGAACTAAAATAGAGGACTAAGCAATATAAGGCAGCAATGCTAACTGCTGCATCACTTGTTTGTTCTAAACATGGAGTTTAATATGATAAATGCAAATAAAACACAAATGTATATATTACTGCGCATTTCACCTCCGGAGAGGGATGGTCTTCTGACCTGCACCATAAAGAATATAGTTACGCTTCTTGAGGGTGTGTAGTTCAAACAAACAAAATAAAGCTGTAGTAATAACAACAGATGGAAAAGACCTTTAAAAATAATATTTTTACAAATGTACTGTTCACTGGAGTGATACATAGATGAAAAATGAGAACACAGCTTATTAAAACTTCTTAAAAGAAACATCTCAGTTTTGTAATTCAAATTTAACTGTTATAGTACTACAGCATACATACACATTCCAACTGCATTTATAATTGCCTGGCTCAAAGGATATATGTGTTTCATTTAAGTTTGCTTCCCTGCATATTGTCTGCTTGATGCTGGAAATAGCAATTTTACTGTGATGCTAAACATTAACAGCTTACTTCCTGCTGAACGAATGTATGCATCGTCACTGCATGTTCTATAAAGTATCAAGCAGGCTGCATATAGGTAAACAAGAAACATAAGTCATACTTCTATAGATTCATATCATGTATATAAAGTGAAAAAAAAAATTCTGGTAACGTGCTCTGGGAAATTAACAGGGTTCATCACTAAAAATAAAAACAAAAATTAGTAGTTTAAGAGAGAGTAAGATTTTCTATATCATATTCCTTTGCAGTTCCAAGTATATTAACCCCATGGTAGATCGACCATGGAATAAGAAAATACTTTAGTGCAAATGAGGTTCAGCGACCTGAAAGATGCTATTAGTAGAAATTTTGACATTGCCAGACTCGAACTTCAGTCTGTGATATTATGTCACACAAGTACCATTGACTGAACTACCTGCTCCCAGATAACATACAGTCCTTGACATAGCCAGGCTATTAACCCTAACAATTCATGAATATTATGGAAAAGACAACTGATCACATGGCTTATTCAATGAATAATCATTACACTACTGTTTCGAGGAAGGAAGAGATACTGTTCTAATTTAAACTAGCAAATGTGAACTGTTCTCTAATGAAAGACCCTTGATTAATGATATTAGAGATATATATAGGAACTATATGCTCATTTAAAATTAGTTTATTTTATTTATCTTAAAATGGATAAACATACAGAAATACATTTAATAAAGGCATCTGGTTCTCTGAAATAACTACTAATGTTTCTTTATATTCACTAAGTTGGTCTGGCATACTATTCAGTTGTAAATGAAACATGTTACAGACTAAATTCAAAGAACACCTCTTAAGTTCGTGAATTGTATGCTTCACACATTTCCACAGTGGCTATCATGACAGTCTAAATGAAAAAAAAAAATGAACATTGATCCGAACTGCAGTTCTTTTACAGATTAATCTCTACTGCACCAACAAGACCCCTAAGACATAAACTGAATGATAGTTAAAGGGCAGAAAGGAAAATGTGTCATATAATATAGAAAACATAGATTGTCTTTGCTCTCTTTCTTCAAAATGTTATTCAATACAGATATTCCTTGTGAAAACATCTTGTACCTGACAGCTGATTTTTTACGAAGGTGGTTTAATCTCTTTCATGGTATTATGATTTAATGTAAACTATCTTGTGGGAGCTGATTTGTTTGTGGATTTGATTATTAATGTATATGAAGACTAAATTTAGTAATAGTAAAACTTTCTCCTCACAGCTGGAGTAGCTCCATAAACACAAAAATTAATGTCTTGTATATTAATCATCATCAGCTGATCGTTTTGGATGATAAGTTTAAAAAAATATTCAGTCAGAAAATGTTTATGAATATTAAAGAAATGACAGCTGAATACATGACAAATACCATGAATGAGTATCTCACTGCTGTCTAAAAGGAAGAAGAAGCACTGCTCTAATCTAATCTAGTAATTGTGAACTGCCCTCTAATGAAAGGCATCTTGATTAATACTGGTAGCGATGTGCATAAGAACTGTATGCTCACTCAAAAGCATCTTATTTGCTTAATCTGAAACAGATAAACCTACAGAAAAACATCTAATGACTTTTGTTATCAGTAGATTTCCAATAAATATATCAGTAACTGGGTTGCAGGATGCCCTGTATGTAAGACATAATTCAACTATTAACAGTTTGTAGAACCCATACTAAAATGTTATGACCTTTAATCAGTTCATGTGAACATTCTGATTAGACACTGTTATTTTATAGTAAGAGGCTTTTTATGGGCATTTCAGTTTAAGTGCCTAGATAAATTCACATTAAGAGAGACACTACAATTAATGAATGACTAAACACATGACTAGTTAATAGTCAGATCAACTTTTAGATAGTGTATTGTTAATGTGGTAACTACTAGGGAGACAAACAAATATTCTAATATACATTAAAACTAATGAGGAACAAATGAACTATGATAGATACATTTGCCTTAGTTGGTTCAAAATCTAGACTCAGTTCAGGAATGATTATGACCATAGGAGACACAAATAGGTGGTAACCTTCTTTAAACAAGACTAGAACACATAGACAAAACAGAAAAAAAACTAGAGAGTGGGAAGGAAATGCCTGGACAATTAATTACAACATGATGATGGAGTAGAAATATCCATACAAATGGTGAACTAACCTATATATCCTAAGTGGATTGCCTGAATTTGAGCATATGAAGTTAATTATGTACATGAATTTTGCAATTCTACTAAATGAGCTTAAACTGGTTATTAAATGATATAAAGATTTTAATTAACAAGTATACCTTTAAGCTAAAGGAATATACTCTACACCTATATTCTAAGATGTTAATAGAACGAAGTATAAACAAAACATTAAATGATAACTCATATTGTTTATATCATAAGAAAAGTATGACGCATTCCTATGTGATTATTAACATATTTAACATGACTAAAACCTCTATTGTAAATAAAAATAAGCATAAATATGCTCATCCCCATACTTTCTTTATTAAATAAGTAATACTAACCCAAATATTATTATAACTTCAAGTAAAAGATTAATTATTTTGACGAGCTGAATTTTCAAGGAACATAGTTTTAGTGTTTGAAATGCTCTTTTACTAAATTTAAATATTTTAAGATACCTTCAGGATTTCAATAAATGGAGCTCAACCTTGCATATCTTTTTCCATGCGATTGATGAACCTGAGGGAAAATATGATTGACCTTATTAGCTCAATCAGATTAGGAGTGCTAAGCACTTCATGTTTGTGGAATAGTTTAGTAAAGTTATTATTCATTCAAATAAAATGTGTTATTACTTCATTATTCATTCTTTACTTTTTTATGTGGCCTAAATTGAAACATTTGTTAAACTATCAAAGAAAGAAATTTGTTCAATTCAAATTACTTTTTAAAAAAAGTATATCTTCACAAATCTTCAACAATGAAAGAACTTTAACAATGTCTCTTTTCAAAATCATAATGTAATTACCTATAGAAATGACAGACATAAAATTGCTTTATTTAAATATTAATGGTTTAAATAATCCAATAAAAAGATCAAACGTATTACGATATCTAAAATTGCAAAAAGCACAAGTTATATTCCTACAATAATCTCACTTTAAAACTGATGACAATTTTACTTGGATACCCAATAACTACTTAATTCTATTTCACTCCTCATATAAAAAAAAACTAGAGGAGTCTTAGTTATATGGAGAAAAGTGTGGCTAATCCTCAGATTATTTACAACTATGAAGATAAAGAGGGGTTACTATCAATTGTAATAATAAGATTTCAGAATAGAGTCTGGACTTTGGTAAACGTATATTGGATTCCTGGAATAGAAATATCCACAGTTAAAAAGCAAATAGAACTAATTAATAAGGTAAATAAGGGTATCTTAATAATAGGAGGAGACTTTAATTGTATTCTAGATAACTCTGAAACAACTAATAAAAGGAATTTACGTCTCACTTCCACCCTGTGGGGCAAGCTTCGCCAATAGTGTTATGGTCTATTGGGAACACAATTATTTGTTTACTGATAGTGAGTTCCAAGAAAATGTGCTCTGGTATACCAGATACCAGGACGACATGTGCCTGGTATGGCAGGGTGACATCAATCTAATCGAAGGATTTATACAGCATATTACAAATAAAACTGACTTTCTTGAATTCACTTATGAAGTAGGAGTTGACAGTATAACATACTTAGATGTGGAACTCACTAACTATAGGGACAATAAGCAGTATAAAGCTTCTATTTACAGGAAACCCACCTACTCTAATGCATTCTTGTTTTACACTAGTGAACACCCTTACCATCAGAAGAAGGCAATTATAAAAGGCCAGATGGTAAGGGCTGCAAGGATGGTTACTGAGGATGTAGATTTTGATTTGGAATGTGAAAAGTTAAAATATATGTTCCTGAGTAGGGAGTATCCTTATAGATTACTTATTGATATAATAACTGAAGTAAGAAATAAGAGATCAATTGGTGTGTTTAAACCCATTTTGGCTAGTAGGGCTCAGGCAGATGACATTGTCGTTAACATTAGCCAAGTTATATCACAGAACGATACAATTGTTGAGGAAGAGAAACCACTCTATCTCGGCTTATTGTCCACTTTTTCATCTACCACTATAAGGGTCAAGGAGATTTTCATTAAAAATTGGGCAGTTATTTTGGAAGAACCTACTATTTGTACTAAATTGGGTATCAGACCTCACTTCACATTCAGGAGAGGTCTGAATCTTAAAAACTTATTAGAGAATCACAAGAAAAGGAATCATGGTCATTCCCAACGGGCACATATAGGTATGCATAAATGTGGGCATTGTACTCAATGCAAACATATTCAGGTGGGCACTACTGCTAACATTAATCATAAGAATTATAAAATTAATGGTTCCTTTAATTGTGAGTCCAAAGCAGTAGTGTATGTAGCATGTTGTCAATTTTGTCCCTCATTTTACATAGGGAAGACCGAGCGGAAATTAAGACAGAGAATATACGAGCACTTCTATGCAGTTAGTAAAGGGGATGTTAACAATGCTCTTGCAAGGCATGTATTGCAATTTCCAACTCATGAGTTTTTATTTTTAGTCGTACACCAGACCCCTTTAGATCCGAGAGGGGGGCCTTGGCAACTTTTACTTGAACAGAATGAGTTGTATTGGCAAATTAAAACTGCTGCATATATTTTTCCCAGATTAAATGATTATGTTTCCATCAAAAGTGTGTTAAAACTGAAAGCATTGAATAGATAAGCTAACAATTTCATTCATAAGCATATTTATATAGTATACTTAGGTTTTTTTAATATAAAAAAAGTTAGCATAATTAACCAATTTTAATTCATATTTGAATTCTAAATTTTTATATTTATATAATAGTGTTGTAGCACAGTTGGTTTAAGATAACATGTATTCATAATATATATTTTAAACATATGTTATGGAAGCGGATATGTGGTTGATTTTACACATATAATGTATGCATAGATTTGTTTTTTTGTTTTTTTCGCTTTTTCTTTTTTATGGTTTTTTTCTTGTGCCATCTTGGGGACTGTTATTCTATTTAATATATATTATTAGGATTTTTTTAAGTTTCCTAGCAGCATTCAGTATGTAATTTAATATATATTTCATAAACCATTATTAATATTTTTGAGTTAATATAGTATATGGTGTTTTAGTATTGTATTTAAATTGTGTAAGGTTATTTTCATATATATGAATTTTGATATTTTAATTGATTAATTAATTGATTGGTTTTCGGAGATTAAATTATTAATCAATTTAGTAATAAGACTATATAAATGTACTATTTGAGGTTGCTCTTGGTCTGATGAAGGTGGGATATTTTTACCACCAAAAGCGCTTACCTAATAAATGATTTCGGTTGCAGTGATTACAACGTGACTTTTTTATCAGCCTTATCACCAGCTTTCTCCTACCACGTCACTCGTTTATTTTGTACCTTAAGAAATGGACAGAAAACTTAAAATTAATTGATACATTTGATTTTAAAGAACCTAACTCATTATTGTACTCACATAGTGATTGCCAATTTAATACTCAAACAAGAATAGATAAAATATTTATATCTCCAGACGTAAATAGGAAAATAATAAAATTTTCTATCATTCCATGCCCACTCTCTGATCATAACTCTCTAATCCTTAAATTACAATTAGACTTCAAAAGACTAAATTTCACTTCAAGAATACCAGCTTACATTACTAAATTAAAACAATTTAAGCCATGGCTAGACTCAGAAATTCAATATTTTTTAGAAACAAATTGTACTGAAAATACAAATAATATAATACTATGGGACACTTTAAAGGCCTTCTTATATGGTAAAATTATATCCTGGTTCAAAAACAAAACAAAAGAATGGGAATCAGAATTGCATAACATTCAAAAACAAATAACAGAAATTAATGCAAACACTTCTGATGTAAGAAGTCCTCAAGTAAAAAAAAAAAAGAAATTGAAGAATTAAATAAAAAATACAATTAAATTCTAACTCATAAGACAAATTTGGCATTGGAAAAATTAAAATTTAGTTCACTCTCAGCATCTCCAAAACACTTACACAACTTAGCAATGAGAATAAAAAGGCAAAATATGGAAAATAATATTACAAATATTGTCCATGAAGGGAAAGGTAATAAAAAAGTGTTAGACATAAATGATATCCTAGAAGCTTTTAAATTCCATTATACTAACCATTATGGAAACAATAAAAACAAATCTACTTTCGTAAGACTAAAAACAAGTAATCCAGTAATAAATAAAATACCTGAAAAATGAAAAATTGATATTGAAAAACAAATCTCTCTCAAGGAAATAAATGACAAAATCAGAGAGAGTAAAAATAACAAATCACCAGGAATAGATGGCATAATAATGGAATTATACAAGATACTTCCAAATTCAGCAATCTCTTAACTTCATAAGACTCTAACTGAACTTCAAGTTCAAAACATGATTCCACCATCCTGGAGGTATTCATTAATTACTCCAATAAAAAAGAGAACAAGAACTCTTCCCTCTGTAGTTCATATAGACCGATTTCCCTATTAAATAATGATTACAAAATATTTATGACTATATTAGTCAATAGAATTAAAAACTCCTTGACTCAAATCATAAACGAAGACCAAACAGGTTTTATTTATGGCAGGCATACATATGACAATATACAAAGAATCCTAACCATTATTGAGATATTGAACAGGGATAATATAGAAGCTCTCATAATTACACTAGATATAAAAAAAGCATTTGATTCAGTAAATTGGGATTATTTATTTAACATTTTAGAACTTTTTGAGTTTCCTTTAAATTTTATTAATTTGATAAAGAATATATACAAAGATAATTTGGCCTATGTAAATTAGGTCCGTTCACATCAGAAGCCTTCAAAATAACTAAGGGTACTAAACAAGGTTGTCCTATGTCTCCCATTCTAATTGCTTTATCAATAGAACTATTTGCAATAACAATACGTAGAGACTCAAAAATTGAAGGATTAAATACTTACAATCAATTTAATTCTAAGATTATGTTGTTTGCTGATGATGTACTGCTAACTTTGTCTCCAAATGAAGAATCTTTACAAGAACTAGAAATACAAGTGGAAAATTTTTTTCTAAATTCTGGTCTTTGTTTTAATAAATCCAAATCAAAGCATATTCTACTAAATAAAAAGGGGAACTTTCACTTGAGAAAATGTCATATACTCAGAGAAAAAGTCTCTTCTTTAGAATATTTAGGAATTATTATATCTGATAAAATAGATACTATTCTGACTGTAAACTATAATAACATTTTAAACTTAACATGAACACATATAGAAAACTGGAATAAATTAAATCTAAAATTTGATGACAGATTACAGCTAATAAAAATGATATTACTACCAAAAATAAATTATATAGCTCAAGCTATACCAATAATTCCAAATAAAAAAATTCTAAAAGAAATTCACAAAATTCTATTACATTTTCTATGGTACCCAAAAAAATAGAATTGCTTTCTCTCATCATATTAGGTCATGGGAATTAGGAGGAATTAACTTACCAGACATAGAGACATAGAGACATATATCAAAGCCTCTATCTTTAAACTAGTTTTGAACTGGATGAACCCAAATTTCTCTTCTGCTCGGAAGACCCTGCATATGATTATTTTTTTAAATGAAAACAAATTAACAAAAAATGTAATCTTGAACAATCACAAGAATATATTTTGGCACATATTATGTATTAATATTCAAAATAACATATCAAAACCCACCAATCTAACACACTTAAATTATATCTATAATTTATTCAGAACTTTTATAAATTCCAATCCTGACATAAAACTATGGTTTGAATTATTATTGCTATTTAATATCTCAAAAAAAAAATTAAACAGAAAATTCATGATAGCACACTTATTAATTGGGAATCCAACAACTTTATATGCTGGCTCCAATGTATAAACAATCTCAAAGTATCAAGTAGTCATCAAGTTATAAATTAATTTGATATAACAAATGTGGACTGGTCAAGTCTCCAAAAAATTTTACTTTATTCCAAAGATTTATGCAAAATTATTAATGATTCACCCTTTAAAACTAAACCAAAATTCATAAGCTATATTTATGAATTGATTTATGACAATCATAATTGGCCAAATATAACTTCCAAATTATATAAAATTCTAATAGTTTACGAGATCAAAACTGATCAAAACACTTGGAATTTTATAACTAAAGGTTTAACAACAAATCTTTCAAATGATTGGAAAAATAACTTATTATACTCCATCAAACAAACTTCTAATGTCCAAACATGGAGAATCTGCACCTGGAAAATTTTGCATAGAGCCTTTTACACTCCAAGCAAAATAGTTAAATTCAACTCTACACAAAATGTTATTTGTTGGAGATGCTCTTTAAGTTGTGAAGCAAATTGGATACATATTTTTTATGATTGCATTAAAAAATATTGGGATGAAATTGGTAAATTTCTCCAAGCCAATTATAATGATTCATTTGTTTGACAAAATCTCTAATTTTCCTGAATATAGATGAAACAGTAGTTATGAACAGAAAAGATCAATGAGCAGGATTCACGAAACCTCCGTGTAAGAGTTAATATGTCTTACACGGAGGCTGCAGTCTAATGGTATGACGTCAGCATGCCATGCATATTCATGAGGGCATGCTGAATCATACCCTAGGCTAACACAGTCCATGTAGGAAAGTAGGGGGCATGTCCGAATGCTGAGTTCTGCAAAGGGACACGCCCCCAGAAGAGTCAGAGTCCTGAAAGTAAACTCCCACGAGCGAGTCCGCAGAAATGTCAAGGAACACAACACCACACATGCCCCCACAGACTATAAACCCAACTGTAATGTAAAACGGAAAAATAACAGTTTAATTTTTTTTTTAATTTCCAAAATGTTTGCCCGTAGTTGTACTCGTTTGCACGGGTATGCCCTCCATTCAGCCACAGTTAGCAGACAGTGAAAATCATATAAGATCTAAATATGCAAATTAAGCCAAGTAGCAATAGCGTAGCAGTAGAGACGTTGGCGAAAGAGGAGATAGTCATGGTTCGAGCCCCCACAACATCATTTTCTATTTTTAGTTAAATAAGCATGAAACAATCCCCTGACATATATATATATATATATATATATATATATATATATATATATATATATATATAAAACTATAATTTAAGTAAAATGTAATGAAATGGGTCATGTATTTTTGAAGAAATCCAACACAATAAAATATAAAAAAGAGATTATGTGCCCATAGCTGAGCAAGGCTTCAAGAAGCCTAATATGAGTGCCCATAGGCGAGCAGCGCTGTAACAAGCTTAATATGACTGCCCTCAGGTGAGCAGCGGTTTAACAGGTGTAATATGAGTGCCCAGATTTGAGCAGCACTTTAACACGCTTAAAATGAGTGCCCGTAGTTGAGCAACACTTCACACAGCGTAATATGAGTGCTCATAGCCAAGTAATGCATTACCCAGCGTAAGCCGTTTGAGCGGAGCTGCACACCGCGCCAACCAGCTCACAAGCAAGCTGTATCAAAGCCACCTTTACACAGACACACCTCCTAGCCTGTCTAGACAGTAGTAAAATAAAAAAAACAATGCCCAGGCTCGAACCCAGGATACTGTGCACCATAGTCAAAGTACTGAACCACTAAGTCATGACAGTTGTACTGAGAAATGCAGCATTAGCATATATATAGGAATGAATGGAAATAGAAGCATGACAAAGCAGGTTTTTGTAAGCTGATAAATATCCAAAATGGCCAATCACAGATAAGTGCGAGAAAACGGGCATATATAAGCCCCATAGGTGGGAATACACAGCATAACTGATTGTGGTGCCCATTTGCAGTCAGGATGGCAGGTGCAGGAGAGGGAAGTCGCTTTAGAGCACAGAGGTGGGGTGTTGAGGAGTCAAAATATATGGTTTGGCTCCTAGTCCATGATCATGAGGCACAACTCATGCAGGGCCAGGTTCACTGGGGTGCATACAAGGCAGAGGCGTGGAACTGGTTGGCACATGATCTCACCAGTGCCACAGGCATTCCAAGGACTGGTGAACAGGTCCGTCACCACCATGCGGACCTGAAGAGACATAAGCAGGACCAACTGAATCGTTGGATCCAGGAGGCCCGGCAAATGCCCAATGCCCCACTACTGAGTAAGTATCCATGTAATTAAATATGTAAGAAATTATCCTAGCCTATAGTATGGAGATGTATGTTCCAATATTACATCATTTATATTACAGCTGCAGGTGTCCGTTCCATGAATCAGTGAGCCTATGCTGATAGGCTGGTGAGGTTGCACCACCAGGCAGGTTAGTAATTATTTTGCTGGAATTGTTATAGAATATAAGTGAGACAGCTTGTAAAAGAATTCAGTGTTGTTACATATTAATAAAGTTCAAATAAGCCTAGAAGAAAGATTCTGCTAGTACTGTAAGATTAGATAAGTGATGCAGCCTGCAATCCAGAAATAAACATTAAACAGGTCTCAAATAGAGAGTCTCCACCTGTATTGTAATATCAGATAACTGCTTCAGCTTGAAAATGAGTGGTAATCAATCAACAAAGGATAGACATGTGTCAAATACATCCCTTTTAAAATCTGCCATATGAAATAAGTGAGTCAGTTGGAAAGGATTGTTGTAACCCAGTAAGAAATGTTAATAACGCCTAGAATTAAGTACCATCCTGAAATGTAAAAAGTGAGAGTGTGAGAAAGAGGGTATAAATCTACCAAGAAAGCTGTAATAAGTCTGGAATAAAGTTATACTGCAGTGAGTACATAATGAAACGAATGAGACAGCCACAACCAAAGAGTGAAATGTGTGTAATAAAGTACTGAACCTGGAATGTGTCTGTCCCACAATTTGGATATGTTGCTGTACCCTTGCAATATGGAGATAGTATGGTTGTATGAAATACTGAACATCCACAGTTGTCTAGAGCCATATAAATCAAATGTAGCAGGATGCTGTACCTGAACACAGCCAGATATGAACATGTATGAATAAAAATGGAATGTATATTAATGTAGCAGTAACATTCCCATCACCAACATTCCTAAGGTTACATATAGGAAACTGTACTAATACATGTAGGGGATCTATACTAGGAATGTACAGCATATGTATAGGTAGTTTAAGTTGTTAATGTAATATTTTGTCACCCTACCCTATTTTCACAAATGATGCCATTCCACACCAAACTGGGTATGTGTATACACAATTAATTCCTATGGACATTTGTCCTGTTGGTTCATACATATCTGCATGTACATTGATGCATATGCCCTGTTCACATATCCAAACCTGATGGCCTGTTGCCACCAATCAACTCTGCATGCTGTTGGAATGTGTACTGTTGTTCTAAATATGCATGTGTTATGCTTGCTGTTCAATGTTCGGAATTCATGGGTGTTTGGTTAATGGGAATACTGATGCATGCTGTTACAACTAATTTTGAATGGTGTTGTTTGTTACTAACCCAAAATGTCATAAAATACTGCTAAACATAGGACAACAGGGAAGGCGGGTTCCAGCGGACCCATCCCTCCCACCTCAGCCGGCGAGTGCACCTGGCACCAGTGCCCAGGCCAGAACCTCCTCCAGTGGCCCTGTGCCACCTTTGGGTGGAAGTGCTGCAGGCGATGGGGCTCGTACCCCCTCTGCAAGCGTGGCCGGAGGAGAATGTCCACTCACCCTCCATAGTGTCCGGTCTGTGGTGCGTAGCGAGATCAGGTGTTCTGTGCTTGATCCCCTATGCCAGCTTAAGGCGAGGGTGGCGCAACTCACGGGTGTGCCTGCCCGTCCTATGCAGCCCCCAGCACAGCCCCATCCTGGGCAGTGAAGGTGCAGTGGTAACTGCCCATGGGTGGGGATCTCAGTTCCACTGTTGCCATCTGTGGGCTCATGGGCTCGCGATATCCAAACATCCATCCCCGTCAATTGTGTTTTCCCCCCACATGTGTCATACTCCACCCCTGTATGTGTCTTGTTTGTCTTGTCTGTTAACCTCCCCAACCTACCTCCCCAAATATACCTACTTTCTGTACCTCACATCCCACTCTCACCTGAAAAAAAATAAAAAAGGTCACTCTGTTCCCACAAAAAAATTATGCCACATACATAGCTGCCCATTTTGCAGACATGTCTGCTGGACATGTCAACTGATAATTAAAATTGGCTGTACAATATATTTTGTTGTCCTCACCCCTCTCTCAGGGGTGGAAGGTTTCAAATTTCACACCAAATTACACACATATGCACAGCTGTTGCTGATAAAGAAATGGGCAGCTATGGGCCTTCCCTACATCCTTCCTGCAAATCCCAAACTTGTTTTCCTACTGTCCTTCCCTCTTTGTGCCCCCTTTTTCACCACTTTCCTATCTCTCCATTTTCTTTTCTTTAAAAGAAATTAGCGCAGGTGTTAGCGAGAGTAAGCACTTTTAAGCAGTAGTCAGCAGGTGTGCGCTTGTGTGAGCTTAGCTAAGCAACTGTGCGCATGCGTGAGCATCGCGCAAACCAGCGCAAACCCGCTTACAACTGCTAAAAAGTGCCTTAGTCACTCTGTATGACATGGCCTGTAGTCTGCTCATCAGCAAAATAAAATACCCCTCTCAGTCTCAAACCCCGGACATTAGAAACACTAGTCTGCATGAATTACCACTGAGCCATGTCAGATATACAAGAACATGGTGCTGAAAGAAATATATCATGAAATACAAGAAGTGAATGTAAAGGGAATATAGGAAGGCCATTACACAAAGCTTGTTCCCTGTATGTTTAGTGGCAATTCTTGTGGAATTGCATTACATGAGTGTGATAAGAGAAACAGCCATGCTAGTAGGTAATAATGTTACAGTAGCACCTTACAAACCACACACGGTATCAGAGCAGGATAAACACCACCATATTTGAATAGGTATGAGGCCAGACATCCCAACTGTGACTGATTTACAAGGATGTCCTTGATTTGTCAAAAAATGTTACCTGTGCCCCACTGACTCCCTGTGAAATGTACTAACAGTAGGAAGAAAGGTGGGGAATCCCACGTAATGTTCACAATCAATAAGTTAAAGTAGACACTACTTGCATGTCAGAAATGGTGTAGTAATACATATGCTCAAAACACACACAGTCCCCACAGTCACAACTGCAGAATATCTGAAATATATCACAGGTGTATCCCACTGATATGTACCTTTCCCTGAGGCTGCTCAAATATATACCTGAGAGTATCTGAGGCCTGCAAGTGTCAGAAACACACCAGCATATCAGCCTGTCTGCTGTTACACACTTTGCAAATAGCTGTAGAATTACTTCCACAAGCACACCCTCATGTAGGAGTACAACACAGAAATATCAAAGGATGTAGCCATCTAAAAAACTAAGGAAAGTATAGCAGTTTACAAGCACTGCATGTGCCTGATATTCATAACTATTAGTACAAAATACAAGGCCCTACTACTGCTCAGCAGCAAAATAAGATACCCTTGTAAGTGTCAAACCCCAGACCTTCGCCTCACCAGACTGCATGCAGTGCCACCAAACCACAGCAAACATATATGAATTTACTGCTGAAAGAAATATAACATGCATTACAAGGAGTGAATGTAAATGGAAAATAGGAAAGCCATAGCAACACATTCCAGTAAAGATAAATATCAGGCCTTCAAGAAGTGAATGTAAAGGGAAAATAGGGAAGCCATAGCAACACATTGCAAGAGCTACAGTTGTATACCGGTTAATCCACAAGTCCCACAGGAAAGTACATACTCCCATGTAAACAGTGTTAGCATTAGCAGGTGTGAGTTAACATACACACTGAGAAGAATGAACTGGGAGAAGCAACAGTCAGGTTTCAGTACAACATGCATTTCAGTGGCTACAACACAGCCTTAGATATGAGAGACATACCAATCTTCAGACTGACACAACAGTGTCCACAGCAAACCAGCATGGTCCCCACCTTGCAAAACTGAAAGGCCTACGCCTACCTAACCTAACATTTTATAGCAGTGTCCTGAAATCACAGTGAGAACTGCAATTACCACAGAGCAGGCTGCATGCAATTAGTAAATGCTGGCCACCAATTGGTGCAGAGGCCATCACATGCACATGTGCAGATACCTACAAAAGCAGCCTGTACTGCCAGTCCACACATGCAATACTTTCATTACAGTGACTGGAGGGAGAGAGAGAGAGAGACAGACAGACAGACAGACAGACAGAGACCCAAAAAAAAAAAAAGCAAGGCAGCAAGCAAGCAAGCCAGCAAGCAAGCCAGCCAGCCATCCAGACAGCCCACCAGCCAGCCATTAGTAGATGTCAGACATACCCCTGATGAATGATATGGAGATAGGTAATATGCAATGTGAGTCACCTCTGTGTAACTGTTTGACAGGAGCAAGTACAATCACATTACATGTGTCCCAAGGGGCAGGGTAGCATACGGCTATGCTGCCGTAGGCCCAGGGCCAATAGCATAGTACCTACCTATGACACAATGCACGCACACATGTACTCAGTGCAATACCAACTATGTGAGGTGGAATGAGTGTGACACTGACTGTGTGCAAGGTCTGTAATGGTGTGATTGCTCAGCGTGACTTTGTGTCTGTCATGGTAGTCCATGTCCTTGGTGTGAGGCCAGAGAAAGATGTGTCAGTTATTGAGATACTAACATACTAGATTGCCATATGTTGTGCAGTAGTTCCCTGTGTATGACTGCGGTGTAGGTAGGGGTATGGCAGCAAAGACTAGGGTGGATTACCACTGAAACTGTAGATGTGCATTGCATGCATTGCATGGGATGACAATATTCTCCATCCAGTAGCTTGATACATACCCCCAGTGTGAGGTTGTGCAGTGTACCTCAAACAGTGTGCCGAGTGCTGGTGTATACTAGTTTGTTGTATGGAGTGTGGCAGGCACTGTCACACAGTTGTAGGCTGAGCACTGATATGTGGTAATGTACATGTGTATCCCCTGATAGACAGACAGATGCTATATATGGCAGTTCAGTGATATCAGTACAGTAGAGTATTACGTGTGCCATATGACTTGCTCACATATTTATCTTTTCCTTCCAGGGCGATGGTGCATCACTGCAACCCATGTTATTCAGCTGCAGAGGATGAGGAGATACACCAGAACCTGGTGCGGGATTTAGACACACTGTTTTCCAGGACCAGCCAGAACCAGCAGGAGAGGGCTGCACTGTGGCAAGACCTTGTCAGTCGGGTAAATGACATATGCATGCATAACCGGACATATGAGCAGGTACGCCATCACTGCAGTGATTTAATTAGAAATGTCCATCAGCGTGCGTCTGATATACACAGACAACAGCTTGCCACAGGTGGTGGGGTTCCTATCCACCCCCCCTCACCAGAGTGGAGGAGCTACTCCTAAGTGTTGTGGCTCCAGGCCAACAACAACAACATCCACAGACATGTGTCATGATGGAGGCCGGAGCCACCCAGCATGTGGACATGGAGTGTGCAGGTAACATGCCATATCTGTAGTTGACTGTTCTCTGCACTGGTAGTTTGTGCATGTGTGAGATGTGTACTGTGTGTGTAGCTGTTATCCTGCCTATTCTTGTGCAAGATTGATATTCTGAATATCATCACTACATCTGTGAAAGCCAACTGTTGTACTACTGTACTGTAGCATACTCACAGTATCAATGGCACAGTTGTAGCCACTGACAATAACTCTTTTATTTGTGCAGGGCCCTCTGGAGTAACAGCAATGCAGCCAATCCATGCTGGTGAGTGTGTAATAACAATACTATTAATAGTAATAATAATATTAATACTAATAATACCCTCAAACAGTATTGTGTATGTGTTGGATTGCAGGTGTGTGTGTGTTTTTATCTGCTGTACTGAGGAGTGTGCATGTGTGCATGTGTGCCCATGTGCATGTGTGCCCGTGTGCCTGTGTGCATGTGTGCATGTGTGCCTTTGTGCATGTGTGCCCTTGTGCCTGTGTGCATGTGTGCATGTGTGCCCATGTGCATGTGTGCATGTGTGCCCGTGTGCCCGTGTGCATGTGTGCCTTTGTGCATGTGTGCATGTGTGCATGTGTGCCCGTGTGCATGTGTGGTAACATTGTGTACACATTGTAAACTGTGTTTCCTGTCTTCCTCTCACAGGTTCTGGTGTTGCTCTGTTGGCGTGCAGCAGGGAACCTGAAGCCACTGCTGGTGATAGTGATAATGATGATACATGTGTAATGGCACAGGGAGGTGTGACAGGGTCTGTTGTTGGCCAGCCAATCGACAGCACACAGCAGTCAACCCCATCAATGCGCACAGTCATACTGCCGATACATCCATTGTCACCAAAGTCCTTAGCTGAGGGACAGCATACAGTGGGCATTGACCAGGGTAATGTGGTATCAGTGGCACATGCATCCCCTCACAGCAGCCATGGCCAGAGTCCTGACATGGTACCACACAGGCAGATGTCCCGGGGTTCTCGTGGGAGCATCCATGGTCGTACTGCCCCTGTCAGACATGCCCACAGAGGTCTTTCAACCTCAGCTATGTTCCGGGCTGTAATGCAGGCACAGGCATGTATGGAACGGTACACCAGACAGGGTCTGAGGGAGCTTAGAGCACATCGCACTGCTATGAATGACACTATGCGTGACGTTGCGGCTGCCATCCGTACTGTCGGCGAGGTCATTGATAGACGTTGGGGGGACACATTAGATCTGTTCCACAACTTCATGTCCATGAGCCAGGGCAATGCAGGATGGTTGAGGCGTCAACATGGATGTATGCCAGCAACATCAGCAGCTGGCAGTCATCGCGGATGACAACAAACCCGCAGCCGCTCCCACAGTGCCAGTACCAGCCCCAGCAATGCTGGGTCTGTGCTGTCATCAGACCGTCCTAGAAGACCACGTGCACGTGGCTCTGGACAGTCCCAGCAGGGACATGTGTCCAGTCAGCAACCCACTGCTTCTGATGACAGTACCCAGTCTGGCTTAGTACCTGATACTGTGCGTAGCACCCCTGCCAGGCACAGGTACCGTGTCCGTGGCCAGAGACAGTGATCTGTATGACCTGGCAGGTATAGTCTGTGGCTGTCAACAAACACCCGTATATGGCAGCCATGTGGTGGAACTGTGTGCATGCATACACACACATGCATAATGCTAACACCTAGGGCTAACACATACACACACACACCACATCAACATTGCCCCATGTTGTACTGTTGTCTCTCACTAACACACACACACACACACACACACACACACACACACGCACACACACACACACACACACACACACATGTCGATTGGATGTGTCAATGGCAGACTCTGGCAAACCAAGTACACACCCTGTGCATATGATGAAACTGTGCCACCTCCTGCAATCTGTAACATTGACGCAGGAACAGGATAGCATGGTGCTGATGCACAGGGTGACTACATAGCACTGTAGTAATATTATCATGTTGTTAACAGTACAGTGTAATGATATCATTGTGGGTATATCCGAGCATGCCTGATGCATTAACACTATGACTGTCATTGTAGTTTTTTATACACCAGTTTTAATTCCAAAAGTGTAATGTCTGCACATGTGCCACATGGCAGTTGTGTGTACCTGTGCCTGCATGTGCTGTGGACTGGACAGTACATGTGTGATGTTTTCAGCACACAGTTTCAGGTGTACATTTGTGAGCAAGGTGGAGTTGCATTCTCTGGATGTAGATGCGTAGTGCACACATGGCAAGGGTGACATGCACTATGTGACACAGTAGTCATACATTGTAGTTCATATTGGTGGCCACTTTGTGTTGTACTACACATATGTCTCACCTGAGGTCACATGTATGTATGACATGGTTTGACAGTATGCTGTGGGTCATATGGTTTACCAATGTCAATGGTTTGCATTCTGGTGGTAAGGCTCAAAACACAAACCCACCTACATAGGTATCACAAGGGATAAGAAACTAGAAGTAATGATACTCACTGCCAGACATCTAAACCGCAAGATGCATGCAGTCCAAACTCTACTCAGCATGGAGAATGTTGATATCTGTGCAGTAACAGAAACCTGGTTCAAGGCTCCCAAGAGCACCCTAGCACTACCAGGTTACACCTCATACCATGCTTTACAGCCACAAAACATGGAGCTAACTATGAAAGGGGGTGAGTATCAATAATTGTCAGGGATACCCACACCCCCAGGTTGGTGCCACAGCATGAAGCATCACAGACTATCCACGTGCAACTAACAGTGGGTAAAACTACCTTCCAGTTCATAGCCTGCTACAGACCACCCTCCTAAACCCAGGAACCCCACCTGGCCTACTTAAGAACATATGAATATATGAAGGTCTCTCCAAACAACATTATATTGGGCAACTTCATCTACCCACACATAGACTGGGATCATTACTGTAGCTCCAACACCCTAGGCCAAAGGTTCCTAGAATTCATAAACTCAAATGCTATGGAACAACTTGTTACCACTCCCACAAGAGGGGAAAACATACTGCACCTGATCATCACTAACATGGGGACTCTATGCTCCAGACCAGAAGTGTATCCCTCACTGGTAAGATCAGACCATTGAGTAATCTCACTGTATATTCACATACCAACCCCAGCCCCTACCCAGAAAACCACAGTGCAAAAGTTGTCTAAAGCATATTCCACACACCTCAAAACCGAGACAGAGGTGGAATCCTTCAAAGCCCCCGGGCCTGTGGAAAATAGAGCTCACACTGCTGAATCCTTTATAAATGCATTCTATGAACACCTTCAGGAATGCACAGATCATGCAATTCCAAATATAACCTAGACCCAATTCTCCAAAGACAGGTGTCCTTTCTGGTGGACCCCAGCCACATAACAGAAAACAATAGAAGGAGGTAGCTACTACATGATCGAGCAATATCCCACAAAGGGAAGGCATCTCTGATCAGTATTTGGAACAAAATATGGGCACTCATAAAATCGTCTAAGGCCAGCTTCAAGAGAATAATTGCACAAGACACTAAGGATAATCACAAGGCTTTCTTTAGTTATGTTAAGAATCTGGGTGGGAATTCCCAGATATGCTCAGAAGTAGTCCTAAATGACAAAGAATGCACGTAAGCCACATACATTGCCAACATCATTGCTGACAGGTTCAGCACAAATGTCTCACTTCTGTGTCACTGTTACACAGAGGCAGAGTATACTAACCTGGAAAAAGGCCATAGCAAAATTCATTTAAAATGGGTGGCGAAAGCCAAACACAGTCTGGCTAGGCTTATAACTGCCCTAGGGCAGATAGCCTAGTATGAACCTATTAACCTATTACATGATGTATCCTCCACTGATACACAGATGTAGGAAACCCAGTGTCAGTGATATCCATGCAGTACTACACTATACCATGTAGCCATTCTTACTGAGCCCCACACATCCCTGGGAAGAATACTGTTTGCCATATAGCAGTCTCATGTACATGCCAACACACTAGGGATATGTTCATGAATGACTGGAAATGCATACAGTGGCCTACAATGCATTCTGCACATGACACACATGACCAGCACAAGGGTATCATACAGACAGATACCTGTTGTCCAAGCCATGCTCTATTACTGTAACACAACTGTAACTTTGTCATCAGCATGTACTTAACATAGTATTCCAATAGTACCATGTAGGTGGCAGCACCCATCATGTAGGACGGGTAATGGTGTGTACATATGGACAAGTGTTTTCTTGTCTATCCTGTGATATTCACATTTCCAAAGGTATTGTGCAGTCCCTTGGTGTATCGCCTAAGCAAGCAGGTGTCTTTATGCATATCAGCAACAGTTGCCATACACCTACACTGGCTGTCCATTACTCACAGACTTTGCTGTGTTATAACATGTGTGACATATACTCCATACATGAACCCTCACCCACATTAATATATCACAGCTTTCATGACTGTGTGTCACCCAGTTGGCCTAGGACACAGATCACTGCAGTAGCCTGCATTGTCATCAACATACATGTATGGCGTACGGTCTGGGAATCTGCAGCACATGCTGGCAAAGGTAACAACTGTATTCATATGAGGCAGGCTTCACATATAGGAACTATTGCAGGTCACAGGTACATATCTGTATGTGGCACACACATACCTGATGTGTGCATTGTAATTACTGTTATAATTATATGTCATACAATAATAAAAGTAAAACCCACCACACATTGACAAACTGTATGACAAACACACAAATGGCTTTTGTGGGATTCCAACACCTACCTAACTATCTTATGACACTTGAGAAAGACACATTAGCGCAGCATGCTATTTGCATTACTGGGTGGTTGCCCTTCTCCTGCTGTACTTATAGGGTGCTGACATCATCAGTCTTTACAAAGAGGAATGTACATCATGTAATGTGTTATTCCAGTTGTCAAAAGGGACATGTCTTTCAAAGAGAATTGCACACCTCCCCAACACACACACACACTGAGCATTTGCAGGATTCAAACCCCATACCCAACTATGTTATGACATTTGAGAGAGACACATTAGCACAGTGCGATATTCGCATTATAGGGTGGTTGCGCTTCTCCTGCTGTACTTATAGGGTGCTGACATCATCAGTCTTTGCAAAGAGGAATGTACATCATGTAGTGTGTTATTCCAGTTGTCAAAAGGAACATTTCTTTCCAAGAGAATTGCACACCCCCTACCCGCCCAACACTCACACACTGAGTATTTGCAGGACTCAAACCCCTACCTAACTATATTATGACACTTGAGAGAGACGCATTAGCGCAGCATGCTATTCGCATTACTGGGTGGCTTTTCTTCTCCTGCAGTATTTATAGGGTGCTGACATCAGTTTTTACAAAGAGGTATGTACATCTATTACTATCCCTCAGTATGGGGGATAACAATATATATGCATTAACAGACGCCTAGTTCAGGGTCACATATGCACATCAGCACTGCCTGGTTATGCTTCGTGAACACAGGACTTGTAACACACAACACAACCAGGGAGTGTATCCATATACATCACAGATACACACACCTCTGGGTTGTTACCACTGCACTAAGCATGACAGGCCATACATATACAACTACCATTGTGCAAAACTGCCTTTTGGTTTGGTGTGTAGTTCAGACCACCACCACCACCCCCCCCCCCATATCCAGGAACCACACTTGGCTTCCCTGGGAACAGTGTAGGATATGATGGTGTCCACATACGCCATTACAGTGGTTAACTTCAGGTACAGGAATATTGACTGGGGGAACTACTCAGGCCTCAGCAACATCACCCTACAGCCACTACAATTTGTGAATCCGTGTGCTATGGCAGAACCAGCCACCACAGCCACAAGGGGGAATACATATTGGACCTGATCATCACCAACATGGGGACTCTATGTTCCACACCAGAGGCAGAACACCATTGTTAAGATATGACCATAACCAACTTTCCCTGGACGTCCATATCCCATCCACACCCCCAGGCAAGGAAATCACTGCTAACAAAGTATTTTTCAAAAGCAGACATTGCACTTGTGAAGACTGGGGTGGAATACTTCAAAGGTCCTGTGCTGGTGGATTATACAGCCCAATCTACAGAATCCTTTACAAATACATTCTATGAGCACCTGCAGGTTTTCATTAATCATGCTATCCCAAATAAAACCAAGACTCCTCCACAACAGGAGACCTGTCTGGTTGACTCCAGCCATATATAAGCTGTACAACAGAAGGAGGGAGCTAATACATAACAGAGCAATATCCCACAGAGGGAGGACATCTCTGAACAGTATTGGCAGGACACTTCAATCCCTCAAAATCATCACTTGCAAGTTTTGACAGTGAAATTGCCCAGACACTACAGATAAGGCTCCCCTCAGTCTGGAATTGAATCCCAATTAATGTTAGACATAGCCCCTCGCCAACCCTCTTCCAGCAAACTCCAGCCACATGGATGTGACATTACAAATTCAACCCCTGGGATCTCCACTGTGTCTCTGCTTGATGGAGGCACCGCAAACTAGCCTTAAACGGTGCCTTCTGTGACCTACATTATAGAGGCACAGTAGGCTACTGTACTGGGGAGGCAGACTCTGAATACACTCTGGCTAGGCTTATGTATTCCCTAGGGCAAACAGCCTAGCATCGACCTCTGCACCCATATGTTTATGTTTGGGATGCACAATATTTGTTGCTGATAAACTGTTTGCAGGTCGTTATTGCCATAGCTTTCCCTGTTTCTATGAACAACTTGTGTATCTGTGGAAGATGTTTGATCATGGCAGGGTTCCAGTATATTACTTATGTCTCTGTTGTCATTTAACTGTGTGCACTGGGCAGATTGCTGTATTGTGGGAGGTTCCTGGCTTAACACATACAAACGCCAGATATGTGTGGCCGACTGCTATACTGAGACATGGCCTAAGTGTGTGAGCATGCCCAGTTCAGGCTTTCCATGGTTTGTTGCCTGACATATGTCTCATTTATCAAAGTGTGTGAGCATGCCCAGTGTGACCTTTCCATATGTTGAGATCTGAGGTCCACTACATTTGTGGTTGTGTGTAAACTTGAACAATATTTGACATTTATAGTGTGTGTGTTGGAAATTATGTTGTGTTCTTACTGCCCAACTGCTTTGTGCCTGAACCCAACAGGGATTATGCTGTGCCTGCAGGGTTTCCATGGGACAGTTTGCATACACTTGTCAACATTCTTTCATACTAACCAAACACTATAATATTGTCATAGTGCAGTGGTTCAGTCCTTTCACACTGATGCACAGTATCCTGGGTTTGAATCCCATCACTGCTTTAAATATTCATACTGAGCACACCAGACTAAGGTATGACCATGCTGCATTTTGTTCAGCTATGGCCTACTTAAACCAGGCTTGTCCAATATTACTAGTGTATTCCGCAACTTGGGTGGACATTGACAAACACTAGGCTATGTGCCCTAGGGCATTTCTAATCCTAGTCAGAGTGTGTTTGTCCTTCAACACACATTTTAACTGGAGTTTGCCATGACATTTTTCAAGGTTAGTATACTGTGCCTCTGTCTAACTGTGACATAAAAGTGATACCCAGGGTAAACCTAGAATCTGCCATCCACTCATCAAGATTCCTCTTGAAGAGAGTCAATGAGGGACTCTCTGGCTAACCTGGACTGTGAATTTACTCAAGAGTGGAGGGAGCTTCTGGGTTATGGATCAATCACTACAGCATGTCCTAATTATTTCAGTGCTGAGGTTCAGGTCTCTCATGTGCATAGCTCAATGGGATTCAGATTTTACAAGGTGCATCATGTGCATTGATTCCAGGTTGGACATGGCTTTATACATCAGGCACAGATCGCCTCTGAGCAGCCAGTATGCCACTGTGTGGAGCTGCAGTTTGTTTAATCAGGCAGATTTGGGGTCTTTCCAGTTGCTGGAGGTGTCTGCTAAGGTACATCCCACAAGGGGCATTGTACTCAATTGTGAGCCTGATGAAGGATGACTGAAGAGGCACGATGACCTCCCCTGATCTAGATGTGAATACCTTCATGATTAGGTGGGTATATGAAATGTTTTTATAACCACTACGGCCACATGGTTCTCAAATGTGAGATTTCTATCAACTTGTGTCCCCAGGTCTCTTATTACTTCTTCTGTACTTAATGGGTTACCACCTATGTGGTAATTGGTGGGCACTTACTGTTTTTCCAAAGGGGATGACTATACACTTTTTTGTGTTTAGCTTGATGACATGGCTGTGGCACCAGTTGTCTGTTTCTATGAGGCCCTTTTGTAGGATGCTTGTGTCAGCTGGAGGGTCAGATATGGCGCCCAGTTTGTAGTCATCTGCAAACTTGTTCAGACACAGTCCTTCCATGTTGGCCTGTACCTCCAAGAAATATATACCAAACAAGGAGGGTCCCAGGACCGAGCCTTGTGGGTTGCCAGTCCATGATGATCCTTTCCATAGCTTTGCAGACCATGCTAGTCAGGATTCTAGGGTGATAGTTTGCATGATCCATTCAGGCACCACCTTTGTGGAGAGGGACCACTGTTGCTGTACACTGCTGTTTGGGTACATATCCTATGGTAAGGCTGAGATTGAGCAGTAGTTTTATTTGGTGTTCAATTCTTCTTGGACTTCATGTTGGATGCAGCCCGGGACACCATCTGGTCCCATTGATGCTGTGTGTTTTGCTTTAGGGATGCTGGCTGTTACCTGAGCATCTGCGATGTCAGGGGGCCAGCACTCTGCTGGGATAGATATTTGGCCTTTTGGTGGGGGGGGGGAGAAGTTTGCACTGAACTTGTCAGGTCGAATGTTGGCAATGTCTGTGGGTTTGGTGTATTGTTTGTCATTTTGGACTAATTCTGAGCATATCTGGGAATTCCCACCCAGGTTCCTACCATCAGAAAAGAAAGCCTTGTGATTATCGTTAGTGTCCTGCACAATTTTTATCTTGTAGCTGGCCTTAGAGGATTTTATGTGTGGCCATAGTTTTTTGTCATAATACTGATCAGTGATGCCTTCCCTTTTTGGGTTTTGCTCTATCTTGTAGTAGCTTCCTCCTTCTCTTGCATGGTTTGTTAATGGCTGGGGTCCACCAGACAGGATGCCTGCCTTTGGAGGATTGGATCTTGGTTTTATTTGGGATTGCATAATCCATGCATTCCTGAAGGTGTTCATGGAATGTATTCATAAAGGGTTCTGAGGTCTGGGCCATATTTTCCATGGTCTGATCTTACCAGTGAGGGATACACTTCTCGTCTTGGCCATAGAGTCCCCATGTTGGTGATTATCAGGTCCAGTATGTTTACCCCTCTTGTGGAAGTGGTGACAAGTTGTTCCATAGCATTTCAGTTTATGAAGTCTAGGAACGTTTGGCCTAGGGTGTTGGAACTAGAATAATGCTCCCAGTCTATGTTTGGGTAGTTGCAGTCGCCCAATATAATGTTGTTTGGAGAGACCTTCATATTTTCATGTGTTCTCAAGTAGGCCAAGTGGGGTTCCTAGATTTAGGAGGGTGGTCTGTAGCAGGCTACGAACTGGGAGGCAGTTTTAGCCACTGTTACTTGCACGTGGATAGTCTGTGCTGCTTCATGCTGTGGCACCAACCTGGGGGTGTGGGTATCCTTGACAATTATTGATACTCACCCTCCTTTTGTAGTTTGTTCCATGTTTTGGGGCTGTAAAGCATGGTATGAGGTGTAACCTGGTAGTGCTAGGGTGCTCTTGGGAGCCTTGAACCAGGTTTCTGTTACTGCACAGATATCAACATTCTCCATGCTGAGGAGAGTTTGGACTGCATGCATCTTGTAGTTTAGACTTCTGGCATTGGGTAGCATTACTTCTAGTTTCGTATCCCTTGTGATACCTATGGAAGTGGGTTTGTGTTTTGAGCCTTACCTATTCAAGGCACTATGGGGGTGACAACAGCCTTTGCCAGTATCCAAAAGGCCAGGGGTGATAGGTGCAAGCCATCCCTAGCGGAGCATCGTGTCTTGCTCAGCATGTCATCCCAGACTGACAGGCATTGGATCCCCTTTGACTAACAACAATACTTAAGCCAATTGTTGTAATTGATCATCTTGTCTTCATATTGTGGCATCATGCTTGGTGAGGGTAGGGTGTTACTCATGGGTCATCAAGTTTGCATATACTACATGGTGTTACATTGCTTAACACATGGCAATCATGCCTCAGGTGGTGCTGCAGGGCTGCCTATGTTGGATGCACATACTACACTCCCTGTACATGTTTGAAAGCAGGTTGTGTCAACTTAGGCATCCCTTTTACTATATGTGTGAGTCAGAGAGAGGTATTATTTCCAGGGTTCCTACTGAGCCAGTGTATGTGCTATGCATTGCCTCTTTGCCAAGACCAAGGCATACTGGGCACGCCTCCTTCTGCCTACTGGGGCAGGCTCAGGTTGTTCCTCCTCCAAGTCATGCTCTGCCTGTGATGGCCTTGGCAATGGTGGGGGGCTGTTTGGGCTGGGCCTATGCTGGTCCTGCTGCAGCTGTTTTCGCAGAATCATATTATGTAGCATAGAACATACCATGACAATTTGGGTACATGTAGTTGGTGAGTACTGCAAGGCTCCATCAGATGTGTCCAGGCACCGGAACCGTGACTTGAGCAGCCCAAATACACGTTCTGTTACATTACGTGTTTGTGCGTGTGCCTCATTATGGTGTTCTTGTTCAGGTGTGTGTGCATTTCTGATGGGAGTCATCAGCCACGGCTCCACTGCATAGCCAGCATCCCCCAATAGGTGACCATGTGGTATGTCCCCATTGGCAAATGTCTGGTACAGCTGCGTCAGATGCCAGATATGGGAATCATGGTAGCTTCCAGGGCAGCCAGCACACACATTCATTATTATACCCTGGGCATCACACACAACCTGGCAGTTGATGGAGGGGAAGCTCTTGCGGTTAATGTAGGCCCTACCCCGCTCACCGGCTGGTGCTTTGATGCATATATGCGTGCAGTCTATTGTACCCACTACCTCAGGGTATTCCGCTATTTGCTGGAAGAGACGCATATTGCTGGCCAATACCTCACGGGAATTGGGGAAATATACATGATCACTGACATGTGCTGACATGGCATCCAGGAACTGGTGCAGTACCCTGGATGCTGATGCCTGTGATATCCCCATCATATCACCAGTTGGTCTCTGGAAGGTACCTGTTGCTAGTATTCTTAGGCCAACACATACCTTGGTTTCCACTGGGATGGGTTCGCCTCTGTTGGTTCTGTGTGTGAGGCATGGCCTGCACAGCTCAACAATTTGCTGCAGGAGGTCTCTGTCCACTCTATAGCGCTCCACTATCTCCAGCTCATGTAACCCCTGGTAGGTGACCCTGGGCCTGTACACTCTTCTCCGTCTCCTCACTGTGGGTTGTCCGGCAGCATTTGCATTGTCACCACCCTCAGCATGTTGCATATGTCGCCTTATAACAGCTATGGCAGCCCCTAGCATTTTTTGTCTGAGTGAAGCTTTTTCAGTTTTCACTTCTAGTAGCTTACTCCAGTGTTGCAGTGTCTCTTGAGAGACACATACTGCACTGTTGTTTGCAGAGTTTTCAGTGCTGGACTGGGCTACTGTTCTGCCTGTGTAATTGCCTGATTCTGATTGTTTTCACCTGCTAGTTCTGCTAGTATTCCCTGGAAGCTTCCTACAATTTGTTGCGCTTCCTTTTTCCTGTCTGTTTCCTCAGGGGGGAGTGACGTGCATACAGGGGCAAACATGCGCACAGCAGCTAACACGTGCACACAACTGCTTAGATGGACTACAACTTGCTTATTCGGGTTAAAATGTGCGCACACCAGCGCAAACACGCTTACAAGTCTTTAAACAGGCTTCTACATGCTTACTCCGGTGTACACGCGTGCACTCCATCTTACTCGGGCTTCCCAGCGTGCACACACGCGCATGCACGCTCAGCAAGAAACTTTGGTGTTATCCACAGTGTACACCTTCCATTTCTTGGCTTTCCCTTGTCTAGCTGTTGACACACCTCTTTCCATGATGTCTAACTGACAGCTTTCACATGCCACTCTGCTCCAATGAGCTTCACTTCTTTCATACATACCCCCCTGTGATGCCACCTATCTCCTACTCTGTTACTCCCCTTATCCTACCCCTACACTCCAGGGAATGTGCTCATTTGCTATGTAAAAGTGTGATTCAGTATCCTAACACTCATTTACATAGGATTGCCTACTAATGCTTAGTTACATGTCTTACACTGAGCTTCCCCCCTTAACAACCCCTACTCGGTGGCCATGTTGTTTTCAGCCTGCTATTCCCTTACATTGTAAATTGATGGTTTTCATAAAACCCACTTTTTATTTTTCTGTTTTTTGCAGCGCAGCCCATTTGCACGGCGCTGCGCTACGTTTAAACATTGGCAATCACCGAAAAAAATAATCATTTTTATTTTAATTGTGCATGTGGGTACGTTGCCAGTGGCCACATATTTGGCCATTGGCATGCTTCCTGGAACATATGCAACCTTTATTTGGAGCTGACAAGGCTCCATTGTGGTATTTGCAGAATGGTACTCAGTTGTCAACTGAGTACATTTCTGCAGCTAACACGGCTCCTACACGGACAGGTTTTTGCTTCCTGGATCGCAAATTTACCTCATTTGCATGCCTTTCGGCTGCAAGTGAGGTAATTTGCATATCCAAACCCTGTCCGTGTAAGAGCTGTTTTAGGAGCTCTCTTACAAGTCCTACAGGCTGTTAGTGGATCGCTCGTCGGACATGATGGCTGCATGGAGTCTTACTCTACTCTTAGACTCCGTGCAAGCCATCGTGAATCCGGCCCCAATATCTTTTATGGACTATTTTGGCTGTAGCCAGAAAGTGTATAACAAGGAAATGGAAATCCACAACCCTTCCATGTTTTGAAGACTTTTTGTTCCTACTAAAAGAAACTGCGCAAAAGGAGATAAAAGTCAAGGAAGAAAGAATTTTTCCCAGAAAGTGGACAGATAACCCTTGGAACAAAATACTTACACTCATTGAAACATCACAAATGGATACAATCTCCATCATATGAGTTCAAAGAGTCATAGACTTTTGTTGATTTGTGAAAAAAAATAAGAGACAAGAATGCATTTACTGAATATTCTTTTTTCTTCTTTGAATTTTTTTTTTTCTCTTCTTTGGGCCACTTGTAAATACTGTAAATAATGTTATTGTTGTATTCATTATTATTGAATTGTAATCTAAATTTACTGTTTTCTTTAAAAACAAAATAAAAATTATTTGAGTAAAAAAAAAAATAAGACATATGTAGCAACAAACCCTTTTACAACAGTAAATGTATGAGGTTATCACACCAACATGTCAATATTGGCCCTGTTTTTGTGCCTCCAGCCACAACTCTGTCAACCTGCGTACATATGTCATGCAATAAGAGATGCATATGTCCTGTACACCATAATTTATTGACATCATATCTGATAACTAGCCAGTGAGATATCAGACTGCGACACATGTTATGTATAGTAGGGGTTATCTTTGAGGACATAACCTGGGCATTCTGTGGTTGAGTATACAGTACTGAGGTCTGTGTACTTATGGTGATTGTTGACAGTGTGTGTGTATTGTGAATATGTACCTTTGCCTGTGTACAGACTGTGGTAGATGTCATTGTTCTTGGTCATGTTCTTTCTGATGTTACATGCTGCTCCACTGTATGTTACCCCATTGCTTACATGTTTGTAGGGCCAAACACACACATGTCCCATACCACAGACAGGCATTGGACCACACTGTGTAGTGGCCCAGTATATGTAGGGTTAGTGTGAGAGTGACACACATGAGGATGGTGTTTATCAGGTAGTCTTTATACTGTAATATTAAACTAGCTACCATATGTGGCAGTGGCTGTGTTCACATTGCTTGTGGTTATGCACTTTCACACAGGTGTCTGTTACTCTGTGCTATGACATGCCTATAGAGCCTGCTATATATGCAGGTACATGTGTATTCCCCTATAAGAAATGTAGGCCAGTGTTGTGGCAGTCTGCCTGTAGCCTGCACAGTGCTTTGTTACATGCCTAGCAGCTTAGTGTACTTACCCAGTGTGATGTTATGTCCAGATACTTGCCAGATGTACTGCTGCCAGGCCACCATAACAGTCATGTATGTCAGAAAAAGCAGTGGGATGCTGTACAGATGTATGTCACTAACCAGTGGGTAGTATGTGGCCATGGCACCTCTGTACCAGCGGTTATTATGTGTCAGGACAGACAGGGGTGTGTGAATGCATAACCTATGGAGGCAAATATATACCAGTATTTACGTGATATACCCATTGACTTGGCTGTCAGTGTCCACATTGTCAGGCTTGGTCCACATGTCTTGCACTAAGGGGTTCTGTGTATACCTCTGGACTGACCAGAGTGTGTCAGACTGTCCACATTTATTGGCCATATCTCTGCTGTAGTCCACAGGATCATTACTGTGCTAGCAGTGGCACTGTACTATGATGTTTTCAGGATGTCTGCCAATAGCCAATGGCGCACATGTTAAAAGCAGATGTGACCTCCCACACACAACATGTCTGTGAAGACAACCACTATCACAGTAGCAATAGTCTACATATATATATATATATATATATATATATATATATATATATATATATATATATATATATATGCACTACATACCTGACATCCCCTTGCACTAAGAGGTTGGAACTATTGGGGCTGAGGTAGGGCTCCACTCCTTGTTCAGGACATATGGTTGACATATATTTATATATAATTATCCATATATCTATATAAATATATACATATCGACATACATAGATGGATATATATATATGTACATATATATATATATATATATATATATATATATATATATATATATATATACATATAAACACTCAGATATATACATATACACAGAAATATATGTCTACACATATACAGATAGTGATACATATGCACAGATACTTATGTTTCTCTGCATATATATATTGACAGTAATAGGTATATCAGAATAGATATGTATGCACATATAGTTATGGATATCTACATATATATCTACATAAATAGGCATATCTGTACACATAGGATGTGCACATATATATATATATATATATATATATATATATATATATATATATGGGTCTACATTAGAACATCAAAGTTTCAAAACTTCGAATGTTCTAATATCAACCCCTATTCAGCGAAAGCTGAAAATATCGAAGCAACAGAAAACCAAATTTTTTCCTAGGGAAATAATTTGGTTGTCTGTTTCTGTTGCTTCAGTATTTTCAGCGCTGTGGTAGAACATTACAGGTCGGGTTGAGGTGAGTGCACGATTGGGTACGGGTTAGGTGAGGTAGGGTTAGGGCGTGGGTCAGGTAAGTGTGCGATTATGTGGACATGAGGGTTAGGGTGGGGTAGGTGAGTTAGGGTTAGGGCGCGGGTGATGTGAGTGTGCGATAGTGACGGACTTTAGGGTTAGGGTTTGGGTTAAGGTAAGTGGATAGTTAGTGGTGTGTGTATAGTTTAGTGTAGGGTTAGGTGTAAGATTTTAGATGTATGCATGTGGACTGCTGTTTGTTTGGTGTGCTTGTGTTGTGTGTATGTGTTTTTGAACAGCAAATTTTTTCCCTAGGAAAAAATTCTTTGTTCTGTATGTTCAATGTTTTCAGCCTTCACTGAATAGGGTTCAATATTAGAACATTCAAAGTTTTGAAACTTCGATGTTCTAATATAGACCCTATATATATATATATATATATATATATATATATATATATATATATATATATATATATATATATATATATATATATATATATATATATATATATACACACACACACACACACACACACACACACACACACATATATATATATATATACATATATGTACATATGAAAAGATGTACACATGGCCATATATATGTTGCACTATACAGATGTGTATACAGACATATGTATGAATATACATGTGTATGTACATGTAGACATATATCAACCTATTATATGTATATATCCATATTCCCATCATGTGTAAACTTCATGCTTGTGTATACTCTCCCATATGTATCTGCTATATGTACATTATGTTAAAACAACATACGTGATGCAACAGTCATATTAATAACAAGTACTACATAATTGTGGAAGTAAAGGCAATTGTTCAATACTAATCAATATGTTTATTGAAAGATATCTTGGAAAAACAACAGCTGTCTTCACAGTGGTCATGGCATAGAGGTTAAGTGTTGTGACTTTAGTGTACAGGCTCCTGGGTTCAAGGGCTGTTCATTTTGTTGCTGGGCAGAACAAGGGCTGTTGAATACAGAGTGGTTAAGGCAGTTTTGAGCAGCTTTAGGTGCATTTGCATGGGTTTGTGCGAAGTTAAGCATTGCTAAGCTACTGGTAAATGTACTGGCACTTACACAGTGTAGGCTTCGCTTAGCAGTGCACAAATCAGCTTAGCTGTTATACTGCAGCAATGTTGAGACCTGCTAAGCATGGCTTAGCCCTGGTAACCAGTTCACACCACCCAGTCTGATAACATAGCAGGGTAATGACATCGGTAATTAGTGCGTGTAATGCCATGTACAATACATGTGCCTATGTGCTGTCATTACAGTAGCAAGGGGAGTGAGTGTCATGTCTGGGACACAGACATATATAAG
The DNA here is from genome assembly GCF_019279795.1 of Protopterus annectens. Lineage (NCBI taxonomy): Eukaryota > Metazoa > Chordata > Ceratodontiformes > Protopteridae > Protopterus > Protopterus annectens. The sequence goes on from NC_056747.1 coordinate 947,677,946, forward strand.
GCCTGTACAGCACTGTTATCCATGTGACTGTGTTACATGCAGGGGTAGTAGCCCAGGGTATGTGCTGTCACACTGGCATGTAGTGTTTCATGGCGGTACTACTGTTGACAGTGCCTACCCATGCAAGAGTAGAGTGCTAAATGTAGTACTGACAACAGGCACACCTGCAGACATAGCTGGACTGTGAGGCCTCCCTGTTGTATCCCTGGTGTGTGAGCTGTGTCACAGTATATAACCCCTACTGGGTAATGATCTGACATGTGGAATGTAACTGTAGACTACCGTCTGTACAGCACATGATAGTGAGGGCTCCTGATATGTAATTATGGCATACATATTGTTGTCAAACGTCTATCTGTCAGCACATTCATCCTACTGCATAGCTACTTGCCAAGATGATGACTGTCAGTCCCTGTACAGATGTGCAGATGGCAGGTATCCTGCTGGGATATGTACAGGCATCCTAAGCTTGATTGACACTGGCATGTCTGCCCAGCTGTGTAAGACCTGGCACATATTGGAGATAACACCCTGTACGCACCACATGCCACAGGCACCTTCACTACACTAACACAGTCAACTGAACATGCTTGTATACAGGTCTCCATCACAGACACTAACCGTGTGTTGTAATGCATGTTGCATGCATGTCAACTTGATCACCTCAGTGGCCATGTGCAGGAGGTGCCTGGAGGAATGGCTGATGCATGTCACTCTCACCCTGAGGGTACCCACAGTAGTGTCTGTCAATAGCTTGCCTGCTGCCACATGGCAGGTGGCAGAATACCACTGTATAGACAACCCCTACACAACCCATCTCTCCTTGGACAATAGCTAGATAAACAGCTATGACCAACTGCAGAGATGCACCCCAGCACTGACACATGTGTACATGTGCATGATTGAGTATAGCAGTGTCTGTGTGTTAACACACCTGTACGTGGCAATTCCATGAGGGCCTTCACAACCACCACAACACCCATTGCGGCTGTTGCTGTATGGGACATTACATGTACCCTGTTAAGCCCCCCTCTCCATACCGGCTACACGAGCCTTGCAGTACCATCACAACAGTGTTGTACAAATGCCAAAATGAACAGGAAAGTAAATTGCTCAATAAAGCAACCAAAACCAAGAAAAAATAGAGCAATTCCACCAAGGCATGTCTCCACTGGTATTTTCCACACGAACAAGCTTTATTGAAACACACTTTCTTCAGAATAAAACCATAAACACTGTTATCACCACAGATGCGTTTTCGTCCTCTAATGACTTCTTCAGATGAAATAAAAATGCATACCTTTAACAATTCTTCCCCTAAAATACCCTTCACTTAATTAATACTGCTATCCAATTGGTGTATATTCTTAATGTGGTCACATGTACTTAATAGATGCTCAACCCTATAAAACTTTTTTTAAGATTCCTTTAAACCAGTCCTTAAAAGCAGTTCTAAACACATACGTACATATATAAATATATAAATATATAAATATCCACAATACCTTCTCTACACTCTAATAAATATAAATATAAATAAATATAAATACAAATACAACTACAGTTTAGTTTTATACATGTTAAAAAAGCATATAAAACATTCTTCCATACATTCATTCTTCCATTCTTCCAAACTATTCTTCCATACAATAGCATCATCTTGTGTCCAAAGAAGGAATTTAAATCCTATACAGGTGCTTTTTAAATAAATGATTCAAACAGCAATATAGTAAAAGACATACATTTTCTTTTTTCTTTTTGAACCAAAATAGATTATTGCATATACACTTTTGATTTTGCAGTCCTTAGCTTTGTCCTGGGGTACGTAGTATTACATTTTTTTAAAAAAGCAAAAATTATATTTATAAAGTTAATGTACACAGAAGGATACATTTTTCCAGAATCACTAGAGCTTTGCAGCCCTTAGCTTTAAAACTGGGGCGAGAGAAACTGCATCATTCAGACCTGGAAATCTAGTAGCTTCCAGGGATAGTTGTCACAGAAGTTCTTTGTATTCAGTGGAAGTCTCCCATGGACCTCCTCTTATGTCCTTTGGAATTACTTCCAATACAAAGAATTTAGATTTTCCTTCTTGACAGCTTATTGTGTGTCTATAGAGAGCATTTTTGGTACATTTTGTTCTAATTTCATAGTTATGCTCATAGATTCTGTTTTTTAACTTTCTTTCTGATTTCCCTACATAGAATGCTTCACAATGGTCACAAAGCCCTATGTGCACTATACCAGTAGTGTCACAATTTGCATAGTCCCTACTACTAATAAGTCTATCCTTACTGCTAACCAGAATAGTGTCCCACATATAAAGATATGGACACTAGGAGCATCATCCACATTTGAAGGTCCCTACTTTACCGTCTTTACACTTAGGGCCATCTTTTTTACCTTCTAATATAGCCTTTAGACTCCTACCCTTCTGTATGTGCATCTTAAAGGGTTATCGAAAATTCCCTCCAGGTCTGATAGTTCACCAAATCTATTCCATTCCTCTTCTAACAATTTTCTTATTCTTACTGCGTCTCCATTAAAATCTGTCACAAAATGTCTTTCACCTTCAAACTTCGCTGTTTTAACCTTTTCCTTACTAAGCCCTGTTTTGTCCTCCAAAATGGGTTTAAATATATCCTGCCTTCCTTCTCTAACTTATTTTTCTATTTTTTTTTATAAATTCATTGGGGTAACCTCTTTCTATAAGCATTTCCCTCAATGTTTTGCATTCTTCATCAAAATCACATTCTCTGGATGTCATACGACTACCCCTAACATATTGTCCCTTAACAATTCCTTTTTTCTGCTGTAGGGGATGTGCACTATTGTGCGCTAAATATGAATTTGAGAAAGTTTCTTTCCGATAAATCTTTGAACTGAAAATACCTTCACATTTCGTAATAAAAATGTCCAGATATTCCAATTCATCCTTATTAATCTTGTATGTAAAATTTAAAAAATCCGTTGATTCTGATATATAATTAAAAAATTCAAAACACTTGCTTTCAGAGCTTATCCATAAAAAGCACATACCATCCAGGTACACTTGTACAGTTTTCAACATTTTACATATTTGGAATTTATAATGTATTTTTCCTCCCAAATTGAAAGAATTATGTTGGCGTACGTAGGGGCACACCTTGCCCCCATCGGTATTCCCTGTACTTGTTTAAAAAACTTGCCTTCATAATGTATAAAATTATTTTTTAAAACCATTTCCATCAGGGTTAAAATAAGATAAAAGTCTCCATTATTAAACTTACCATACTTAATTAGGGCTTCCTCAAACCATTTAATTCCTTCATCATACGGTATTGATGAGAATAAGTCAATTATGTCAATAGTTATAAAAATCATTTTCTCATCATATAAATCATTTGTTATACTACGTAATAGGTCCCAAGAATCTTTTACTACACCCTGGCTTCCTAATGCCATGTCTTTAAGCTTAGTGTCCAACCATCTGGCCAAAGGTGCTATTATAGACCCTTCTGATGACACTATAGGTCTCATAGGTGGATCTTCTGTGTCTTTGTGCACCTTTGGAATCCCAAAGATGGTTGGTATTTTTGATTTTTCTACGTAGAAAAACTTAAAAAGTTTCTATACTTATTAATCATTCCAACAGTAAGTCATTTAAAATTAAATAGATTTTTCTATTACCTATATTTATTTCATTAACTGAGACTCTGATGTATCTATTTGTGTTCTCCAATATGTCCATCACTTTGCCTTCATGCACCATTTGGTCCATAAGCACCGTCCCCCCCTCCTTTATCCGTTCTCATCACCCTTAAGGTAGTGTCCTCTTTCATTTCATTTAATAATTTGTTTTCTTCCTTTGTTGTATTGTACACTATCCTTCTCTTAGAATGTTCTGATCTTATTTTTCTCTCCATTACCTCAACATTTTTTAATTTTGGGTATAGAGGTGGGTTAAATGTGCTTTTCCTTCTTAATTCCTCCATGCCTCGTGAGTTTGCATTCTGGCCTTTAAAGAAAAGCTTAAAGTTTTTCTTCCTCAAAAATAATTTTAAGTCAGTTAGTACATTACCTATATCTGCTTTCCTTTTAGGTACAAATTTAAAACCCTTAGATAATAATGAGAAATGCGATTCATTTATTTCCTTATTACTATAGTTATATATGTTGTACCCTTTATAACTATATTTGCTACCTTCACAAACAATAGTTTCATCCACGCTGGGAGTATTTACCTGTTCCACTGTTTGAACCTGTTGTTGTTGCTGTTCCCCCCCCCCCTGTACCCACCATACTGGTAGTTTTTTGATAATTGTTCTTTATTCTTTCTGATCTCCTTAAAAGCGGGTATTCTGAGGGGTCATTAATGTTTTATATCTGCTCTCCTGCTTCCTGCCCATCAGTATCCAAAAAAGGGAGCTGTCTCCATCCTTCCTCATACCTACTATTGTACCTTTTACTAACAAACTCCCTCGGTCTGGGGTAACTAACCTTATCTTTGTATTCTTTAACATCTCTCTCAATTTTCCTACTTTTCCTTTCATATCCATTTCTTATTTTGACTTCAGTTTTATTTAAGGTATCATAATACTTTCTCTTCCCATCCTCAATCGAAAACATAAGGTCATTAGTAATTTTATGGTTGATTTCATCTATCCTACCATACAAACCCTCCATTTCTCTTTCATTTTCTCTCATAATTAACTTAATTATTTCAAACCCACAGTTGTCAAAAATGAGTAGTAAATCTTTATGAAAGTCACTACCTTCTTTCACTTTATTAGGGTACTTATGCTCTCTTAGCCCTTTTGGTACTATCTTTAATCTAAGACATTCCTTAAGGTATGCATTTTCCATTTTCATATTCTTATATTTTAACATTAATTCATCTAGCAAGTTAACATTGTGCTCATATGTTAAGTTTCTATCCATTTCAGAATTTGAAGACATTTTATTTCTTTCATTAAAGCAGTATTTTAACTGCATAAAATCAGTTCGGTACCTTTGTCCATTATGATTTTGTCCATTAGTCATGTTTGAGTTGTTGCTATGCCCTACTACATCCCCTTGCACTTCATTCGTCCTGTTGCTCAGAAAAATAGTAGGAAACCCATCATATTCAGCTCCTATGTCCTTTGCAGGTTTATGCCCATTGCTAATGCCAAGTTCCATTGTCAAACTCACTTTTTTGCACTGTTTTCTCCTCTACCAAGCATTTCCTGGTTCCCCTGTGGACGTGACAATGCCGGGAGTAATGATTGACAGGTAGGCGTTAAGAATTTGATCAGTTGCGTTAATTTGTCCATCATTCTGTCAATATTGTCCAAATCACCGCCTCTCCCTGAATTAGCTTGTGAAGATGTCAAAGCCTTCTTTGGACAAAAGATGGTGCTATTGTATGGAAGAATAGTTTGTTTTATATGGTTTTTAACATGTATAAAACTAAACTGCATTTGTATTTGTATTTATATTTATTTATATTTATATTTGTTAGAGTGTAGAGAAGGTATTCTGGATATTTATATATTTATATATTTACATATGTATGTATGTGTTTATAACTGTTTTTAAGGACTGGTTTAAAATATTTTTTTTTTAAAGTTTTATAGGGTTGAACATCTATTAAGTACATGTACATAAGAATATACACCAGTTGGATAGCAGTATTAATTAAGTGAAGGGTATTTTAGGGGAAGAACTGTAAAAGGTATGCATTTCTATTTCATCTGAGGAAGTCATTAGAGGATGAAAACACATCTGTGGTGATAACAGCGTTTATGGTTTTATTCTGAAGAAAGTGTGTTTCAATAAAGCTTTTTCATGTGGAAAATACCAGTGGAGTCATGCCTTGGTGGAATTGCTCTATTTTTTCTTAGTGTTGTACAAATGGGTTGATAGGCATGGGATACCCATTGTGTTCTGGCAAGTGTGTATGTGTGCATGTCTGTTTATCTGTAGGGTACAGCTTTCCAAGGCCACATACTCCTATTACAATACCCATTGCCGCACAGTAGTACAAATAGTGTTTTTGCTGCCCATAGGTGAGGCATGACAATGCAACACCCTGCTATGCATGTGGCATGTGCATTAGATGCATATCCCTGTAGTACCACTGTTGGGATCTACAATGGGTTGTATCACAGTCATGGCCAATGTGTGATGGTGGGTATGTCAGAGTGTCATCATGGGTTTTAGGCAGTACAATATCCACTGGGGGATGTGGGTGCTGCGTACACTGTCATTACACCAAGGTACACATGGTATATGTCCCATGTACCACATCATGGTTACCACTATCACCATCAACCATACAGGTAACTGATACCACTATCCAGGCCAGTTATGCATGTGCTGTGTGCAGCCTACCTGTAGCACATTTGACACACAGTCAAGTTAGTTAGTAGCGCTAGGCCCAGCTCTCTCAAATGTGTGTCTGCCTGTTATGTGTCTGTTAATGTGTATATGAAGGTATGTCACACTATGTATTGTCCATTTACACCCATTACATCCCCCATTAGCATACTGTACATGTCTGGGGACATTATGCATGTAACATGTAACCTGGGACACACCTCACCCTAAACACTGTATGGTGTGTGCAATGGAAGCCACACACTTCAGTATCACTACATACCTAGGTAGGGGTATATTCCCAGTGTTGCCAAGTAACAGTGTGCATGTATGTGGATGGGTCTACATCAGGTTACAGATTATACACCCCCCAGTAGGTCGCCTGTCTATGTGGCGCAGGCAATAACTGTTATACAAACCTGTGACATGTGTTCAACTGTACCCCAGATACGTCACAGCCATAGTGTCACCACAGTGCCATACCATGTTGTGGAATATGACTGCAGACCATCCTCGTGCTGACACATGTACACCTATAACACAAATGGATAACATTATAGAGTCCGCACTCAACCAGTGTTACTAACAGCTATGATGCATCATTGCTGGATGGCTACACTGCCTGACGTGTGCATTACACTTTACTCCTTACAACATGTTACACTGCAGTACTGTGGTACACTGTAGTACAGTCACTGTGTGCAACAAAATCATATTAGCCTGTCCCTGCATCGATGATATGGATGACAGGGATGTGGCACAGGTATCATCATATGCGCAGGGTGTGTTGTTGGTCTGCCAGAGGCCGAGGGTGGGCCATACATTTGAAACCATGTGTGTGAGTGAGGGGTGCACTGAGGTGAATTGGGCATGGTGATGTGGTGTGTATGGGTATGGGGTTTCCCTAGGTGTGTTTGTATAGTGTGTGGGTATGCATGCACACAGTTCTGCCATGTGGCAGCTCTACACAGGTGTTTATGGACAGTTGCAGATCATACCTGGCAGGGTGTGCAGTTCACTGCCTCTGGCCATGGACATGTGGACTGTGCCTGCCAGGAGTTCCATGAGCATGTCCAGGTACAGGCCTCGATGTACTACTCTCATCTGATGATGACAAATGTCCACTGGTACCAGGTCCACCACGTTCTCATGGCCTGCTGTGGTGTGGTGTGGTGTGGACAGCACTCACCCCGCAGTGCCAGGGATGGTAATGCCACTATGGGAGCCCCTTGGTGTCCTAGCATGTCCATGTTGACTGCCAGCTGTTGGCTTTGCTGGCCTATGTCCCCGTGGCCGTCACCGCACTCCCACCACACGTTCAAGCACAGACAGACCACGGTCAATGAGGGTCATCATCTCACCAGACTGGCTATCCATGAACTCAGTTAATGCAAGGATGGTACCAGCCAGTTCACGGGCGTTGTCACTTGCAGATGTGAGAGCAGCCCTCTGCAGCCTCAGGCCCTGTCTGGTGTAACATTCTATATGGGCCTTCACCACCATGACAGCCTGAAACATGTGCCTGTTGGTAGCAGCTGTGTCACCTCTGCCAGGGGCATGATGTCCAGTGGCCCTACCATGAGCACCCTAGGACATCTGCCTATGTGGTGCCCTGCTGGACATCCAGCTATGCCTGCTGTGACCAGACATAGTAGGCATGGTTACAACACTTTCCTGTGCACTGCCATCAAATGCCAGCTGTCCCTCCGCTATGGCCACTGGTGATGGGGTATGTATAGACACTGAAACTGTGTGCGGGGTTGGGGTGGTTAAAAGCGGGATGTCAAATGATGGTGCTGTTTCAGCCCCTGACAACCCCACCTGTGCCTCAACAGTACTATCATCATCTTTGGTGTCTGTATGAACACCAACATCAGATTGCATGCAGGAGGGACCCTGACCCACCTCGCCACCCATGGGGGAAAACAATAAATGCACTTTAAAACCTGTACAGCATTGCCTAACAGTACACACACACACACACACACACACACACACACACACACACACACACACACACCACCGTAATACCTACCTGTTCATGACTTTACAGTCGCACATATATTTCCATGTGTTCCCCATCCTGCATCACACTTGGTAACATACACACATTGATACCACTCATTAACATATCAGTCCTCTAAATGCCTAGACAAGTGATCACAACACAAGACCTGTTACTACATTACCTGCCCGACCTGTGTGTAGCAGTTTTAGATGGCCTCACTGCTGTCATTCAGTGTTCAGCCTGTGTAAGTCCAGACATCATGAGCATGGCCCCCTATGTGTGTGGGCTACTATGTTCACTCCATAATATCACTCACTGGTGTGTCATGTGTATGTATTTCACAGTACATGCCAGATATGCTGCTCTATCAGCCTATCATGTGACAACTGTAATATATGGATACACTCCCTGATGTTGACTAGCACTTCCCCAATGCATCTGTAGTGGTGCATACGTGGGTTGTCAGTCACCTCTTTGCTGAATGCGATATTAAGGGTATATCTGGTGTCTACCTTCCATCTCAATGCTTGTTCCATGCTGCAGACCTTATTATACTGTCAGCTGTCCTGTGATTACATACATGACAAGTATTCCTGGTGTGTAATGTGGCAGTCCATGTCCATGTACTGCACTATCCCAAAGGGAGGTACTGCTGTATGGAAACCCCACAATCACACATGTGCATACATGGCCACCCACACAAACACACACATATGCACACACGCATCTTACATGCATCAACCTCCCTCCACTTCACCAGAGTGACCTTACAGACAAACTAACTGCCCACCAGAATGCCCACACGAACATACAGGTGAAGTTGCACAATGATAGTACACACAGTCCTCCTATTACCCATCTGTCCACATGCATAACATATGGTACACAACAGCATGCAGTGCAGCTATATTCAATCCATGCTAGCAACAGTATACATGTGTGTGATGCATGTGCTGTGACACTAGGTGATGCCCCTTCCCCTGGATACCACTGCACCCATGTACTCTGTATTGCTGTACACCTGTTCTGCACCCTGCTATGTACTGTGCACCACACCTCACAGGTGTACAACCCATTCCTGAATGTGTAGTACTGTGTCAGTTATGTCAACTTTAATGCTCACAGCCCCTATGTTTTTCAGCAACACATACCTGGGATGATCTATGGACAGATGTCATATGTGAATGCCTGATGTCTGATTTACAGCTCTCAACATCAGTGGACCATGTATGACCAATCCAATACTCTTACACTGACAACCATCAGAGCATACCATGGCTATGGGGGGTGTACACACCCTTTCTGATATGACACACCCATCCTTGATCTGCCATGGGACCACATCACCACATATCTTAACAGTACATGGCCCTGATATGTGACATATGTCATGTACATTCACATGCAGTGTCTATGGAATGTGTTAGGTGTGCGGATGCTGACCATGATGCATACACTCCGTGCGGGCATATGTGTGCACACACTTATCATGATGGTTTGTTCCACCTACTGTTATGTGTACTACAGCAGTTACTACTCCTGGCAGGGGTATACTAGTGTGGACCATCTGCATTTGCCAGTGTATGTTCAGTCTGCCCTACACATGTCCCCCTAATCTGCATGATTGCAAGGTCTACTCATGTGCACATCCCGTGGTGTTCACACACTGCTGTCACTATTGCCGTGGGGGTAGGGTTACATCTGCCACAGTTCCTGAATCTATGTGCAGATACAGCCATTCTTGGCATCCTTAGGATCCCTGCTGCAGTACACTGGTGTGTCATGCTGGCAACCCCCCTCCTTCAGCCTTTTTGCAGATGCATGACAAGTAAGGCCTACACATGTGTGTCACTTTGCAGTGTCCCATACAATGAACACCACATGTTACAGCCTAGTCCCAGCTGATAATGTGGACCACAGTAATGCCTTATGCCATAGTGTAACTCTGCAACAGTTGCCATTGTCCTACAGGTATATACATTGGTGTTGCACTGTATATGGGTGTTGTTCCAAACATGTCCCTACTGTAGGCCATATCTCCCACCATTATGTTACTCCCTGTGGACACATTCCACAATGACAGGATGTTAGTTATCATGCAGGTGTTTGACATAGCCTTCCAATACCCCATCATGGTCACCACTGTGATGCCATGCATTTAACAGTAACAATACATGCACATGTACAGCATGCATTCTGGGTAGGTGTGTTAGATGTGTGCATGGAATATACCATCACCATTACATGGCCGGTGTATTGGCAAGCATCTACATAAACCATACTCACCAGCTACAGGCTGCTGCCTTGGTGGTATACCGGAGGGACCTACATAAGAGGGTGAGAAATGCAAAGTCAGTGGCCATACCTGTGGCATTGCTACAGGGTGGGTGCAGCATTACATCAACAGTACATGTCTACAATACTACCACATGTGCACATCTGTTTATCATTGCTATGCAGCAACAAAATATATCTATGACATGTCAGATATGCATGACTGACCTGTACCAATGGGGATGTATACATAACAGTGGTCTACTGATGTGCCCTGTGGCTTTACCTGCATGCTAATATACCAGTGTGTAGGTGGAACCGACCTCCACAAAGGTGTCCAGCAGTTGGTGGCCCTGCAGAAGGGCAAATGCTACGAGGCTGGCTATGAGCTCCCCCACACATGTCGGGGGGATGGACGGCAGCAGCACGCCAACGGGCATTGTGAAGCAGGTCAGAACAATGATGCCGGACCTGCTCATAACTGTAGCTGTGCAGTCCGACATCATTGACAGTGTGGACTAGGTCGTTCCACAGGAAGGTCCACTCCTGCTAATCATGGGCAGCCCAGCCAAACAAGACTGCATAGTGCTGTATGAGGTCGTTCACCAGAATGTCATTTTCAGTTGCAGTGTACGCTGGCAGCCTTCCATGGGACATCGTACCTGAAAGACATAAAGATGGACACAGGTATGAGCAAGTCATGCAGCAAGGTTACTACAGTTCGTAATACACATCACTGTCACCCCCCCAACATATCAGCAACAACAAAGTGTACACACAACTCAATAGTTATGGCTACAGCATACCTACCAGTGAGGCAGATATTGTACTGTACCATGCTTTGTGCAATGTGTTTGCAGCCATGTTCCCTGTGTGGACACTATCATTGCTGGCATGTTATAGGCTATTCACCTGCATGCCATTGTCAAGGCCACAATTGTTCCATATATGCCTGTGGTATGCTTGCTATGTGTTTGCTGCACATCTGACATTCTGTGTTATGGGGGTTATCTATGCATGCTGTTAGACATGTTCCAGGATTGTGTAGACTATTACTACCAACATATGTTCTATAACAGTGACACAATAGCATGTATATGTACTATTGGCCAGCAGATCCAACTCTCCAAACTCATCTGCCCATGTTACCAGGCCACATCACATGCTTGACCCACCCGGGGCCTCCTCATGTACTGGTCCAGCAATACCGTCAGGTGGACTCAACTCAGGGGATGTTGTCCCCCCCGGGGGCACACACAGACATGTTGCTGTCCCCAAGGTCAGGTCAAGGGTCTGTTCCATAAAGTGTTCCATAGACACATGGGGGATGTGCTACATCACCTTGAGGCACCTAGTACACATTCATAGGGCCCACATTCTCCTCCTGCTTAGCCACCAGGCCAGGCACCTTTGGGACACAGACTGCTGTTGTGAGTAGCAGTGGGTGGGAAGCTTGTTCCCATTGTGTCCATATTGGGGCCCATGGGGCATCCACATCACAGACCACGCACACCATCCAGGGTGTTTACTCACCACGTGTCACATACCACCCCTGTAGACTGTCCTCCATATCTACCAAACCTGACCACCTCCACAGCTATATCTGCCATACTTCCCCATATTCCCATTCCATACTTCATAGACAAGGGCAATGTGGTCCCAACAAGGGGTTCACATGTGACATACTATCCATGTTGCACACACTGACAGCTGTAGATATCTGTGTGCATTGCTATGTGTGCTGTTTCCTCACACATAGCATGCAGCACTGTGGTGGTAATATAAGGGGACATGCATTTACATACATATATGTTCGTGTGTGTGTTTGTATATATGTAGACATGTGCATATAGGTATATATCTATATATGTGTATATATATATATATATATATATATATATATATATATATGTATATATATATATATATATATATATATATATATATATATATATATATAATGTATATGTGTCCATATATATGTCTACACATGGGTATCTGTATATTTGTGGATATATATATATATATATATATATATATA